>NC_063165.1:47778383-48078383 GCF_023159225.1 Perognathus longimembris pacificus | reverse complement strand
TTGTTATTCGCAGGGAAATGGTCAGAACTTGAACAAATAATGTTGAGCGAGAGAAGCCTAGAACACAGAAAACAAAGGGGCATGATCTCCCTGATATATTACTGTTAAGATGGGGTGATGGAGAGACAGTAGAGACCAGGTCTGTGAAACCAAAAACTGCTTGTCAAATGGTATTTCCCACAGGATTGGGTCAGCGACCCAACATTATGTCACTAAAACCAAACAACTACTCAACATATAAAGGTCAAAAATTGACCTCTCGGTGGAATACAATAGCTCAAAAGCTATGTATGTACGTTCATGTAAGACTACTGTCGACATATTGTCTAATGTCGACATTACATTTAAAGCCCTAGGCGAATTTTTTTTGGCGTAGGCCACGTGGCTACTGTATACGTTCTTGGTACATTGTGTATTGTATATATATCTACCTGACCTAGGGAAGGGAAAGAAAAACAGGGTGTAAGATATCACAAGAAATGTACACACTGCCCTACTATGTGACTGTACCCTTTTTGCACAACACCTTGTCAAAAAATTTTTGTTTAATTAATAAATAAATTACAAAAAAAAGAAGAGCTGATTGATAAACTAACTGGAGATGGTTCTTATCTTAGCTCTCCTACTTGCCTGGAGATACGCTGGTGTTTTCTAACCATACCCCTCTCTTATAATTAGTTGCATTTCCAAGAAGAGGAACAAGGATCATTTGTATCCTGCCCTCAAATGTCTCTAATGAGAAGGCCACAGCTATGCTTTGGTATTATGTATTAACATTTTTAGATTCATGTAGAAAAAGGAATCCTAATAGCTGAGTCTTAAGGTAATATGTCACTCCGTGATGATATATGAGCCTTATTTTATTCAGATACAAACATGAAGCTTCAAAGACAAGATCAACCATTGATGAGATGGCTGGACATTGAATGAATAAAAGGAATTATTACTAAATTTATTTTAGATATGATGCGGTTGTATATTTATATTACTTGAAAAAAAAGAATTCCTGCTTAAAATGAATTGCTGAGTTATTTGGGTATAAAATTCTCCACTATTTCCTTCAAAATCATGAGAAAAAGGGAAATAAGTGGAGTTTGAGATCAACTATACTGGCCATCAGTGGATCATGGATTACAATGAGTAATTGCTTAGGGATAAAATCAGGTGTTTGGGATTTGCTTCACAATCATATGAGAAATAAGGAAAAAGTGAAGACAATGGTCAAACATACTAGCTATATATTGTTGGTAAGAGGTAAAGCTGAGTAATTGATAAAAGAGAGTTTATTAGATTAATCAATTTTGGCATGAGTTCAAACTTTTCTTGCATAAGGAGTTAATATTTATAATATTCATAATTCTTTTTTAAATGTGCCATGCTACAACTAGTCAATACTCTCTTATTTTCCTGTTGAAAAAAAACACCACATTCTATTAGATTAAGATAACATTTCCAGAATAATCAGAAATGAGTCAAGATGTTACCTTAATATTTTCATGATCTGTTGGGTGCAACAAAAACTGAACTTCTTGTAAAGATTTTGGCTTATATATGCTGCTAAATTTCAATACTTCTGAAATGATTAATTCAGCAAATACACTTTTAGGAAATCCCAAATTTCCTGTTCCTATCGCTGGAAATCCAATTGATTTTAGAGACAATTTCTCAGTTTTCTTCAAACACTTTTGGACTATGTGTTCCATGATCTGCAAAGTACAAGTCACATCCTTATGTATCTTGCCTAGAAATGATAATACCTAACAAACAAGAATTCAACAACCTTGTCTGTGATCTCTTTCTCCTCTATGTCGGTATCCACAGAGGTTAAGGGTAGTCAGAGGAGAAAAGAAAAATACAGGAAAAGAGGAAAGAAAAAAGAGAATGAGACCCTCGATAGTAGTTCAAACTCATCTGCCATGAAGAAAGAAGAAAAGCATCGGCTATACTTGTCCTTTACACCCTTCCATCCTCAGGCCCCACCTCCTTCTTCTCAATAAAGCAGGATAACAATGGATTTATATGAATAACAAGTAACCATAATGACTGAGTTTGCCCCTGATGTGATATTAGCACAGAAGAGATAAGGAATAGGTTCTAATCTATAGTATATTGAGAGAGGCGTCCAAAGGCTAGCCCATTTCCTAGGGAATTGAAACCTGGCCTTACCTTTCTTGGAGATTGACTGTTAGTGTGCCACACTGGAACCACCACGTGAAACACCCTGTGGCAGGGCAGATCACAACCACTGGTTGAGACAAGGGAGCCCACACGAACGCCCTTTTGTCCAGCAGCCTTCAACTTCTCCTGGAGCTTTGGCCCAGCCTTTTCTGAGAGGGCCTGAGAAAGGGCCCCTGAACCAAGTGTAAGGTCCAAGGGAACTGAGTTGACAATGACATGAGTCTTAAAGACAAAACCAAAGATTTGTTTCAAAACCTCATGGAAGACATTTATCAATCACATCTACATTTGAGAGTATAACAGGGGACAAGCAAAGCCATCATGGTTTTTGGAGTCTTAAGTACCCATTGAAGACAAAGTGTTATTAAATATGTATTTAAGTAAATCTCTTGAACAAAGGAGAGCTGTCCAAAAAGAACATGGAAATGACTGGGTGAGCTCTGAAAAAGGCAGTTCTGGGAAGTTGGCTGGTGAAAATGTCCTGGACAATGTAAGACCTGAGAAATGGGAATGGTCACGTGAGACAGAGAGCAACAGGGACTTCCTGCATTCACTCATTGGTAGATTGTGAGCCAAGACAAGGTTGGTCTGACCTGACTAAGAACTTTTGCAAGCCAGCACAGAATGGTACTCCAGGGAAGATGGTGGGAACATCAGCTTGAGACCCAAACCACACACCGTGAAAATCATAGAAACTTTTTCGTGGTGCCATTTCATTGTATTATTGATGGTGAAGAACCTGGATAAATTGTAATCTTCATTCTACTTAGTTGCTAGCTGTGGGACTTGGGTAAATTATTACTTAATCCCTCAAAATCATATTCCCTCATTTGTGAAGTGAGAAGTCCTAGAATGTACATTATGGTAGATTTTTCAGTGAATAAAAATAATGCATGTTAAGCATTTATGTCAGTGCTTGCTTGCTGTCCCCCCACCCCCGTCTCTTTCTTTATTTCTTTCCCTTTTTCTTTTTGCCAGTCCTGGGACTTGAACTCAGGGCCTGAGCACTGTCCTTAAGCTTCTTTTGCTCAAAGCTAACACTCTACCACTTGAGCTGCACTCTATCACTAAGCTACACTCCCAGCCCATAAGTCAGTCCTTTCATGTTAGCTTCTTGTGAGCTGAGATTTACTACTTACAGTAAGTAAAAAGTGAATAAACCTTCTTGTTCCTTATTTTAAACAAAACATATATATATAATATGCTATAGTGTGTGTGTGTGTGTGTGTGTGTGTGTGTGTGTGTGTGTGTGAACCTAGCTACATAGTGATGGCTCAAAAGTATAATCCTAGCTACTCAGGAGGTAGAGATCAGGAGGATCAGGGTTTAGGCCTAGTCCAATTTATGCATGAGCCCATATCAACCAGTAATTGGATGCAGTGGCATATGCCTGTCATCCTTGCTGTATGGGAAGGATAAAGAGGAGGATCACAGTTCTAATTGGCTGAGCATATATACAAGACCCCAATTTGCAAAATGAAAAAGAGACACTGTGTTAGGGGTGTGACTGAAGAGGTAGATCACCTGCCCAGCCAGCACAAGGCCCCGTTTTACCCCTAAATAAATCTGTCAAAATATGTCAGGTGTAAAGGCAGTGAAAATGTATAGAAGCAACATAATATCACTGGATTTTTTACATTTACTGGAACTTAGTGGTCTGGTCTCGATTCTCTTTCATTTCTCACAAATAATGGCTCCATCTCTATTAGTTAGTGACTTGGCAAGGAGCCCAGTTATCCAAGAGAACCTCTTTCAAGGCAAGGGTTCTCTTTACATCTCTGTCTTCTTTTGGACCTAGACTTCCTTAGTTGCAGACAAAGAAGCATCATGGTACTTTGGTAGTGTTTGAAAAAAGAATAGGGACACTCACCGTAGCATTCTGCACAGCTTCTTTTACCAACAGCATTTTTAGCCCTTCCGGGGACACCAGACATGGCTGTTGCTGTGACTTGTGTACAAATTGAACTGCATTTATTAAATAGAATTCGCAGTATGTTTTGAACTTGATGCTTTTTGGTATATTTCCCATAGTCTTCTCAAGTGGATCCACATAGGAAATCTCTTTCCGGGCACATTCATTCTCCTCATTAAAGTTGTTCCCAGTGATTTCCACATATTTGCCTAATACAAAGAAACCACTTTATCTAAAGGTTATTTTAGTTCATATAAATGAAGATAAATAAATTCTATCTCTTCACCTATGTTCCAGTCTTCTCTCTCTTTTCAATGCTTTTCCATATTTGCATAATAAAACCTTTGCTCATATTCTACCTTGAGTATCTGCACAAAAAGTTCCTTACCAATGAATTTAAGAGGCTGGAAAGTGAAGACTAGGTGATAAGCTGAGGTTTTCTTTTCCATTAAAATCATCCTCAAACCCTTCAGAAAGAAAAGATTTGGTAGGCCAGCCAAGAGATGGTACTTGTTCTCCATCATAAAGTAAGAGCACCAGGTAGGAAATTGCTTAAAGGCTGGCTTTGATTTTTCTTCTTCTGGTTTCTCTAAGTCTTCCTCTCTCCATTCCCCTGTCTCATAATGGCTCTGGGACTTATTTGCAGATTCATTGAATAATTATTTCTTTTCAAAGTTCCACTTTAGAAAGTGAGAACATCATATGAGAGCTACAGAGACAGAATAACCCCCATAGACAATCTACCTAGTTGCCAGGTAAGGTGGGCCAAACGCGGATGGAAACATGTAAGATTCGCCCACCAAACTATACCAGATTGCCTCCAGGAATGGAAAGGTTTCCATCTGAGATCCTGGGAAAAATGATGCAGCTCTAATGTGACTCTTGGGGAGTTGTTGTTTTTTTCTTCAAATTTTTATTATCAAACTGATGTACAGAGAGGTTACAGTTTCATACGTTAGGCATTGGTTACATTACTTGTACTGTTTGTTACCTTGTCCCTCGTACCCCCCTTCCCCCTCCCCCTTTCCCTTTCCCCCCCTGAGGTGTTCAGTTCACTTACACCAAACAGTTTTGCAAGTATTGCTTTTGTAGTTGTTTGTCTTTTTTACCCTGTGTCTCTCAATTTTGGTATTCCCTTTCAATTTCCTAGTTCCAATACCAGTATACACGGTTTCTTGGGGAGTTTTGTCAAAGGCTTTCTTTGCACCCATGGAGATGTTTGTGAAATTATGTCTTTTATTCTGTTTATGTGCTGCACTGAACTTCATGTTAAGTGAGGTAAGCCAAGTTCAGAAAGACAAATAGAGTATGTTTTCACTCATAAAACAATCAAGACTTTAAAAATCACAATATGACATGACCATTCAAAGGATATGTTTTTTTAAACTTTTTTCTTAATCGTTAAAAGATATGTTTTGTTTTGTTTTTGGTGCTGGCACTGGGGTTTTGAATTGGGGACCTCACACTCTTGTGGCTTTTTCACTCGAGGGTGCTGCTTGAGCAACACTTCCATTTCCAGACTTTGGCTGGTTAAATAAGAGTCTCACAGACTTTTCTGCTTGAGTTGGTTCAAATCACAATCCTCAGATCTTAGCTGTCTGAGTAGCAGTGATTACAGTTGTGAGTCACAAGTACCAGGTTCAAGGTGCCTGACTGGAGGAAATATTACAGAAGTGCATCACATGGACACATATGTGTGTATATGAAAACAGCATAACCAAACCAACCAAAAATTAAAAGGGAAGAAGAAAAACAAAGAGGATTTAAGTACAAGTGACATAAATGGAATAAGTTTGATCAAAGTACACAGTGTATATGTTGTGAATAGTACAATACAGACCATTTGTGCAGTTATGTAAAAAAAAAATAAAGGAAAACTTTTTACTGAAAGAGATGGGTCCTCAAGTCTCACTTCTAGAACTAGTAAACTTAGTCTTCAGAATCTTATTAGCTCATTAGTTATATAGAAGAGGATTTCATTGTTACCTTTCCACAAATGTTTATGATATGTTCCAATCAATTTCACCTCCTTTACCACTCTCCCTTCATCCCATTTGGTCTTTGGGATTTTCAATAGATATAACAGAAGGACAAAACAATGGTTAGAAAAATAGAGGGACAAAGGATGAACAAATGCAGCAATGGCATTCACTGGACACTATGTTTAAAAATAAATTGCACAAGTGGGTGTGGATGGGAGGAAAAAACTGGGAGAGAGGAAGGAGTGACATTGTCTAAGAAGAAATGTACTCATTACCTGACTTATGTAACTGTAACCTCTCTGTATATCACCTTTATAGCAACAATTTAAAAATTAAAAAATGATTAGAGAAAGTCAGCTGTAGGCCAAAAAGCAGCTCCAATTATTTGTAGAAAAGCAACAGCAAGCATGGCTATAATTATGGAAGGGAATTTTTTTTCCTCAAAAGACAAGCACCTCTGAGGAAAAACCATAGAGAAAAAAGTTGGCTCTGTTAACCCAAAAGGAAATTGCTATAGATGCAGAGAGCAATACCAATGAAAAACTGATTGCCCAAGAAGGGGAAGTGGGGGGGGGGGGATGCATAAAAACCAAGGATATGGCCTCTGCCATTAGGGAAAACAGTGGAGCAAAGGTGATTCCTCTATCCAGAGATGAAGAAGGCATTCATCTCTGTAATTTGGAAGCCCTCGAGAATAAGGATGTCCTGGGCTTGCCTCCAATTGAACCTTGACCCATCAACTTTCAATATCTTATGCGGAACCTCAGGTTGTTCTCTATGTGACGACAGCAATAATAATAAACTTCCTTTTGGATAAGTCTCAATATTCTGCCATCAGTGAATTCTCTAGACTACTTTAACTAGTACTGATAGGACCTCAAGGATCTATTCATAGAGGAAAGATTGATATCCAGAATACATAAAGAGCTCCAGAATTTAAACAGCTAAAGAATAAAGTGGCCAATTAATAGATGGGCAAATGAGTTGAATAGACAGCTCTCAAAAGAAGTAACAAAAGCTAAAGCATATATGAAGAAATGTTCAATATCCTTAGTCGTAAATGAAGTACAAATCAAAACATTATTTTGATCCTATCTTACTCCAATTAGAATGGTTGTCATCATGTAAACAAACAACAATACATGCTGGCAAGGACGTGAGTGGAAAGGCATCCTTGCATACTGTTGATGGGAATGGAAATCATTGCAGTCACTATGTAAATCAGTAGCAATTCTCTTAGAAACTAAAGATAGAACTACCACATAATCCTGCTGTAGTATTCCTAAGCATGTATTTGAAGGGATGTACACCAATATACAGATAAGACACCTGCAAACCCACGGGTACTGATAATAGCCAAAACAAAGAATCAAGCTAGATGCTAATCTACCAATGAATGGATAAAAGAATGTGACACACACACACACACACACACACACACACACGTATTATTTGTCCATAAAGAAAAATAAAATTCTGTCACTTGTAAAAAAAGGGAAATCATTATACTAAGTGAAATAATACAGACCGAGCAAACAAAATATAAGGACTATAGCCCTAAAGAGTAACAGGAATGTAAAAAACTTCTGTTTCGGAGTACATATCAGCTGGAGAGAGAAGAATATAAGGAGAGGGTACAGGGAGTTAAATATGTTTAAAGTATTCTATACACACATAAAAATAGAGCGAGGAAACCTGTTGAAATTGTTCCAAAAGAAGATGATAGAGAGGATGGGTTTCATTGAAATACATTGTATGCATAGATGGAAACTGTGAAACCCTTATATACAACTAACATATGCTAGTACAATGAAAAAATAATAAAATTATTTAGAACTCTCCTCATGTCTAAAGATCTTGGGATTTTTATTCCCTCAAAGATTTCTTGTGTTACTGGCGTGTCCAGCCCCATTATTGGGCAGAGGTATTCTGTTTGGAGTCTAAGCTATATCTAAATATCAGATGTCCTGCACTATTTCTGGGAGCTCTGCTGAGTCCCCTCATGTAAACAAAATAATCTTTTTAAGGAGTTGTTGTTTACTGTAAGTCCTCAGGTCTGGGACACAGAAACATCCATCAAAGCAATAACACCTCAGATTTTTCATTTCCCTCATAAGAAATAAGATTCTATTCATCTCAAAGCTAGGCACGGGTGGTGGTTTTCAATCAGTTAAGCTACATTGCTAGTACAATGACAATATTCTTATAAGTCATCTACTTACATGGTGTTAAAACCAAATAGAATAACAACTTGTATAAGACTTAAAAGAAGCAAGGGAAGCTGCCTAGTGTTGATATAGTCCCCAAATCCTCATAATATTTGTCTCAAATACCTAGTTCACAACCCAGTCCTGGGGCTTGAACTGAGGGCCTGGGCACTGGCCTTGAGCTTCTTTTGCTCAAGGCTAGCACTTTAACACTTGAGCCACAGCACCACTTCCAGCCTTTTCTGTTTATGTGGTACTGAGGAATTAAACCCAGGGCTTCATGCATGCTAGGCAAGCACTCTACCACTAAGCTGCATTCCCAGCCCTCAAAGGATTCTTTCACATACCACTCCTTTCTGGGTCTTCATCATAGTATGTGGGCAACCTGACAGTAAATATGAGTAGTCCTTTTCTAGGCAACATAAGTTTATGATCCTCTTCCTCCAGAATCTTCAGCCATACTAAAATATCAAAAATAAACCAACAAGTTAATGACACCCAATACAAGCCCTATTCATTTGTATAATTATATCATAATTTCTATGATCATGAGTCTATGGATTTCATCATCATCAGTCAGAAGTTCAGCTTGTTTCTCAAGAGAAGCTCTATGCAGTAAAATGAGGAAATTTTTAATAAGCAAACATATTTGGCCTTCATCTTTAACTCAACTTTGTACTACTTAGTGTTGTAGTGTTGATCTGGAGTACCCTCTGGAGCCTGTGTATTAAAGGCTTCCTTGTAGTCTATGGCATGAATGGAGGGGATAGAACCTTTAAAAGCTGGAGCCTAGTGGGAGGAAGTTAGAACACTGGGATTGTACAGAGGATATTGGGGAACCTAAAACAAGAGAATTAGTGTGTCAAATAGCTGGGCTACAGTGAAAAAAAAGCGAACAATGGACATCAGAGTCCAAAGATTTGGATTTGACCTCCAATTAGGCTACAGATAAAGAAATACAGCTTATTTGGGTGGAGCCTCAGTTTCCTCACTTGCCATTTTGTCGGCAAATGCTCTGTGTAACACTCTAACAAGCAATGCAAACATACACTGTGATTATTAGAAGGAGGCAGAGAAAGCAAAGACTCATCAATGTACCTCAGATCATAGAGAATATGGAGTTTAAAGTGGGGGTGTGTGTAGTGGCCAATACAGTGAGAGTGTGAGGAGGTTAGGAAGAAAGGAACCTGATATTCCAGGCTGTTGCATAACTGGCTTGTGCTCTGGTGTGACTGGCTTAGAGTGGGTAGTAGATGGAAGCATGATGGCTTTCCCACCTCTGCCTGCCTTGAAGGGAGTGGGCCAGGTAGGGCCTTCCCTAGAAGCCAATGTGGAATTAGACCTTAAACTTGCCCTGAGGACAAATTGCCACCATGTAATTTCACTGTCCATGAGGTAAGAAGGTGTTTCTAAGGCTGTGCTGAGCTTAGGTGAAAACTGAACACTGAGTGTGACCCCTGAAGGCCGAGTACAAGCTGTGTTGTAAGCCGAGTGGTCAGACGTAGGTCACCCTTGCATTGCATTCCTATCTGTGGACTTTAATATTAAAGGCCATCCAAACATCTGGATGGTGTTAGTCCCTTCCTCTGTCATGTGCTCCCCATAGGTGGACCACTGTCAGAAAGTGGAGAGACAACAGCAGGGCCTGGACAGAGGTACACAACCATAAGCTGTTTTATCCCCAGCAGACCACACCCAAAGGGGCAACAGGGCTTCTGTTGCACTCCCAAGGGACTGTGGAAGCCCAGGAATCTCTGTCCCATGAAGAAACCCTATGAGTTCCATGTTTCTTAATTCTTTTCCTTCCCCCACTTAAACAGTAACAGCAAGGAAAGATAGAAGAGAATCAGAAGACTCATGGACTTAGAGTCCAGCTGCCTCCTCTGGACCAAGCTGGAAAACATCTGGAAGCAGGTAGGGTACCCAGCAGCCCAGGTGTCCCCCACGTCCATGCTGCTCCCCACCCCATTCACCCAGCCGCCCCGATCACTGCAAACAAGTGTCCCCTACAGAAGAACCCATGGCCCCTCCTCGCCCCTTGCCTCACTCCCTCACCGTCCTCTTGGTCCAAGAGAACCAGGAAGCGCTGGGAATTTCCAAGCTCCTGGAAGATCTGGCATTTTCCACCTGGTGAGGTCCGCTCCTGGAAATACATATACAGCGCGGTGTGGAAGTCCTTACAAAGATTCTCACTGACACAACGCTGGAGCTGGAGTTGGAGCCTATAGAAGCCAGGTGCAGTGGCCATCCTTGCCTTCCTCAACCACCCAGGGCAGACTGTCAGGGCTTCCCAGACTCGGGAAAGTGAATTGCTGCTTTTGCTTTCATTTGAGCAAACTCCTCCCAGTCCTCAGTTTATCTTCAGCTCAGGTGTCACAGGGTTGGAATAGTCTTTTCCTGCACAACACATACACACACTCATTCACACTCACATACACATGCACACACCCACACTTCCCCAGTCCACAGCAAAGAAGGATGAACTAGCCCAACTAGCAGCTGCCTAACTCCAGTCATCTGGGTGTCTCTCTACCTGGGTAGAACTGGCCCCTTGCTCAGGCCCCCTCACCACATATTCAAACCACACCGAACGTTGAATAAACACAAGAAGTTTCATTTTTTTTTTTTTTGGCCAGTCCTGGGCCTTGGACTCAGGGCCTGAGCACTGTCCCTGGCTTCTTCGCGCTCAAGGCTAGCACTCTGCCACTTGAGCCACAGCGCCGCTTCTGGCCGTTTTCTGTATATGTGGTGCTGGGGAATCGAACCTAGGGCCTCGTGTATCCGAGGCAGGCACTCTTGCCACTAGGCTATATCCCCAGCCCAAGAAGTTTCATTTTTGCACATGTCAACTTTTGCATGGGAAGAAAACAGCTTGCAAATGGAGAGCTTCTTAGGACATTACCTGCCCACTTTGACACAACTTTCAAGTCAGTGTGGGTTTATCAGAATTACTCTATTCTTCTTTTGAGTTCTGCTTTCTGGTCTGTAGATACTATGTATCTACAAATATGGGAGAAAGGATATACTCTCCTTTTGTGTGTGAGAGATAGTGTTTTAATAGGTATCATATGACTCTAGATAAAGCCAACCAAAGGACATAGTTCCTACTCTTGCACTATGGGAACACAGGAGCTAGGACAGAGGAATGGAGCTCTGGGAAAGCTAGACACCAGTGGCTGTTGCTTGTGATCTTAACTACTCCGAAGAATGAGATCTGAGGATCATGGTTCAAGGCTAGCCCAGGCAGGAAAGTCTTTGAGACTCTTATCTCCAATTAACCACCAAAAAGTTGGAAATGAAGGTATGGCTCAAGTAGTAGAGCACCAGCCTTGAGCAAAAAAACAAGAAAACCCCAAGGGACAGTGCCTAGGCCCAGTGTTAAAGCCACAATATGCACAAACACACACTGAAAAAGAAAATACTGAATTTCCTGAGTAAATGAGGGATGAGGGGTTTTGATCACAGTGTGGAAGTGGGCTTATAGAGAAGTTACATTATGTCCCAGTCTTAAGGGTGACCAAAGGATTATTTTAAAGGCCTGGCAAGAAGGGAAGGGCTCTTGTGTGATCCATCTGAGCAGAACCATTCCTGCTGTAGTATGATGGCTAGAGTAGTGTTAGGGAGCTTAGTGAAGTGACTAACCAAGTGCCCCTGGTGAACAGAGGCTGAGAACTGGGTGCTAGCCAAGGAGGAGGGCCAGGGTAGAGTCTAAATTTGTATGGAACACCAAACTTAATGAAGGACGAGAGCCGGGAGAGAAGGAAAAGTTCAGGATGACTCCATCATCACCCATGAGCAGTCCCAGCAAGGGGCTTGATGATAGTTGCCCCTATTACCTGAATGGACCATAGAGTGGACAGACAGTAAGAGAGAGGCTGAGAATATGTGTGTCCTGGGAGGAAAGATCTTCCAGTCACTCGAACGCATTGCCCTTCCAGTGCCAGAGTTAACTGAGGGCAGTTTCTATTGGCTGCCCTTGCATGGCTATCACTTTAGGGAGGAAAGAGCAAAGAAAGGGGCAATGACTTTACAAGCTCTTTACCCCTTGTCTCTCTGGTCCAAATATTAAGAAGTATATAAAAGATGGAGCTTGTGAAAAGTTCCCATGTGTGTATAATTTTAGGCAATTCTAATATACTCAACACCCTGTGTGTCTATGATGATAAAAGCATAGAGATAGTCAATAAAACTGGCATTTCTTCTTTCTGTAAGTAGTACCATTTAGGTAGAAAAAAAATAAAACGTTGTCATTTAGGCAGCCTTGCAATTTGAAACTTAGCCCACATCTATTGGTACTGACTGAAGAGTACACATGAGATGCACTTTTTGTTTTTTGCCAGTCCTGGGGCTTGAACTCAGGGCCTGAGCACTGTCCCTGGCTTCTTTTTGCTCAAAGCTAGCACTCTACCACTTGATCCACAGCACTACTTCTGGCTTTTTCTATATATGTGGTGCTGAGGAATCGAACCCAGGGCTTCATATATATGAGGAGAGCACTTTACCACTAGGCCATGTTCCCAGCCCCAAGATTCATTTTTTAAAAAAAAATAAAGAGGGCTGGGGATATGGCCTAGTGGCAAGAGTGCCTGCCTCGGATACACGAGGCCCTAGGTTCGATTCCCCAGCACCACATATACAGAAAACCGCCAGAAGCGGGTGCTGTGGCTCAAGCGACAGAGTGCTAGCCTTGAGCGAGAAAAAACCAGGGACAGTGCTCAGGCCCTGAGTCCAAGGCCCAGGACTGGCAAAAAAAAAAAAAAAAAAAAAAAAGAAGTCTATTTAAGGTCACTATCACCATTCCCTAAACTTCTAAGAAATCTAAACCTTTTATTTTTGTTAATGGCATATATTTATTGTCCTAAATTTTCTTAATTTTGTTCCAAAGGTAGAACTGAATCAATATAGAATGGTTTTCTATGTGATACTAGTTTCTGCTGGCTCCTTTGTATGTTGAATGTTTTTATGTTCCTCAAGTCTATCAGCCTTCTAATACAGAGCTCAGAAGAACACTTTAGCAAGCTGGTGTCTTCCTCACTAACACTGCCGGTGGTACTAGCCTTTTCAGGCTGTGTCCATGAACTCCTGACTTTATCTTAAGTACCAATCTTTAAGCAAAGATGGACATACCCAGACACTGTGCATGCCAAGCAGTATCATGTTAACAATTTAAAGGCTTGGCACTGACCATCTAGAGTACCTCTGAATGCAAGTAAATGTACATAATTTGACTTTTTTCATTGATTCTTTTAATAAAACAAAATTAAATGGAAATTGTTATCTGTTACTCACTGCCCTGTAGCTAGGCCCCTCTTAATTTATTAAACTGACTAATTCAGCTTTCTCTAGGTGTCTTGCTTATATAGCTCCTTACCAGGCACAGTGTCAACACCTTGTAAACATTACCAGTCATAAGATAGTGACCACTCCTTTGGGAGTTGTCCTGGGCAAGGTTACTTTCAGTTCCCTTTCCTTTTACCTTTCTACAAGCTTCATCCTCTCCTTTACTCCTTTTATTCCAGTTAAAAAATCACTTCCCTTCTGCTCTGTATTCTAAATGATAAAGCACAGCCACACTAAAGGGATTGTGTTAAGGGCTAAGTAATTGTTCTTCAGATTCAGAATCCAGAATGCATGATGACCTTAGTCCTTAGTTCTGGGCACCAGAGAACACAAAGCACATAAATCACTATGAGGTTTCAACAGCAGAAAAGTAATATATTTGTCTAAAAACCACTACAGGAGGCAAAACCAGGAAGTCAAAGTCCATTGCAGTGTGGAGGAGAAGCAGAAACAAGGGAGGTGTTAGGTGGTATCTCAGTAGTAGAGGGTTTACTGTCATATTCAAGGCCCTTCATCTTTTTAACCTGAGAAAAATAATTTTAACTTGATATGTACTCCTCCTTTTATAGATGCAGAATACACAAAGATACAGGATATAAACACTTATGCATATAAAATATACTTTAAATTTTTTCCTATTTACCTTTGTGCCTGCAGGTGGCGCTCTTGATCTAATATAAACCATCTAGATAAGTGAAGACAACACTGAAAAGTGAGTCATAACCTTCACCTAACCCGGTGGTTACCTTACTAGAGCCAGCTAATCCCCAGAAACACATTAAAAAAAAGAAGAAGAAGAAAGAAAGAAAAGAAAGAAACATGCTCCAGATTGTAAACACTTTACAGCATATAACCTTTGTGCTTTGCTTCTTTTATAAAACCAAAACTCATTCCATCAACTCTCTGTCAACTCTTGGCTTTCCAGTAATGATTAATCTGAAGTCCAAGATCCATCGAGTAGCTCAAGGTTGGTCCTTCAACTGAGTCCTTCTGTCATAAAAAACAAAACCAAAAGCAGATTTGGAAAAGTATAATTAATTTCCAACTCTCCTCCTCTTCCAGAAAAACATTACTCCAACGTACAAGAAAAGGAAAACTGTTTCAATGAAAACAGAATGATGTTTATCCTAGGAAATCCCTTAAAGAGAATGCAAAGTCAGGGTGAAGTCTCACCTTTGTTCACGGTCAGGCAGAAACAACTGATGATGCATGGCACGAGAGAAGGGGCGACCTTATCTAGGCAGGGGAGGGAGGTGTGGCCAGGTTAGGAGAGGTGGCTGCCTCTAGGTATGCCAGTTACCTAGGTTAGGCAGGTACTGGGCAGACACTTTAGACAAGCTGGGGCATCTGCATGGAGCCCTGCTGGGGTGGATTTACAGTCACCACACAGTATAGTATTCTACATTCACTGTACAAACAAGGTGGCCATCTACACTATCAATTGTGAAATAGGGCAACGGGGTGCCATTTTCCTTGATGATTATACTTTAAACTTATGGATCTGATGTCTACGAGAAAACATTCCTAGGATATAAATCTGGAAAGTGCTTATTAAAATATTTTAAAATATTTTTATTCATCTCCAAGGAACAGAGAATCAATGAACAAGCACTTGAAAAATGAAAGCAGAGAGGAAGTGCTTCTCTCTCTCGCTCTCTCTCTCTTTACATAGCTCATGTTTATTTTTGTAACATTTTGTTTTGAATCGTCTCTTTTGCACCTGAAACAAACTTTTAATTTTTCGGTTTGTATTCTCCCTTATGTAACTATAGAATATACTTTAAAAGCTAAGAACATATGTAAACAATTATGTATATAGAACATATATTTTAAAATTCTCTTCACTTCTACTTGGTACCTGTAAGTGGTGCTTATGACCGTATACAAGCCATCCCCTAAATGCAGAGGGGCAGGTCATAGTCCTCAGACAAATGGGTAGCTTTTTCAGGGCATGGTCTCTGTTTCACATAAGCCAGAGCAAAAATCAGAAATCCCATCCCCATAGTATTTGTAGGTCCAGAACTAAACAAAGAGGTTGCTTTTTCTTTACATTAGCAGTTTATAAGAAAAAAACAACAACTATGTATACTAAAAGTTTAATTAGCCATTTCTGGATATCACCATACATACATGTGCTCGTGCGTGTGTACACACATAATGTACTTTGACATTAAGAAATAAATCTATTTTTGGTTTCTACCAACATCCCCCAGACTTATATAACTTGTCATTTTCCTTGTATCCTAGCTTATTACCTAATCAGGAAGCCTATAAAACCCGATTATCCAGCACCCTAAAGACTTCAAGAATGAGAAATGTCCAGACACAATAAGTAAGGGGAACTGTAGCAGGTACTTAAAAACTGCTTTTGCTAAAAAGCACTGGTTAGCTATATGACCTAAAAAGCTTGACTGAAAACAGGATTAAAAACTCTGTGTTTCTGCCTCCATTTTTAAAAATCAGTCTCCTTTACTCTGAGACATTCTTGGAATCTGGGAATGGGAATGCAGGACCAATGGACAAGTAATTGTGACAAGTCATTTCTACCTATCACATGCATCAAAGATTTATTTAAATTTGAAAGCAGAACCACACTTAAGAGAGCTTAGATGTTAACTGTTAAAATACACCACTGGTGGGAGTGAAAACTTGTTCAACCAACCACTCTGGAAAGCAGTATGGAGGTCCCTCAAAAGGCTAAACATAGAACTCCCCCATGGCCCAGTAGCCCCACTCTTGGGGCATCTACCCAAAAGATTACAAGCAAGACCACACTAAAGCCAAGGCCAGAGGAAGAGAGCTGTTTTTTCTTTTCATTTAAAAATATTCTTTTACAAACATTATAGCTTGTGAGGGAGTGTAGAGATCAGAGCAAAAAGTGTAGTGCTTATGAGCTTTTAATCAAGTTACTCATTAATTCAGTGTTCATCTCTGAAATCCTTGTTACTACTTCCCATGCCTCATTTTCCCTCATCTATCCTGGCTAGGAAGGAAAAAAAAATTTTTTTTAATGTTTTCTTTATCTCTAAGTACTTGTGCAAAGGAGTTGCCACTCAACAAAACTGTTTATGAATACAATGTGTCTTGGTCTACATCACTCCTTTCAATCTTTCCACCCATCCCTTCTACCTCATCACTTCCTTCACTTTTCTTAATTTTATAGGATATATGTTTAATTTTTATATCCTTTTTTTTTTGCCAGTCCTGGAGCTTGGACTCAGGGCCTGAGCACTATCCCTGGTTTCTTTTTGCTCAAGGCTAGCACTCTACCACTTAAGCCACAGCACCATTTCTGGCTTTTTCTGTTAATATGGTGCTGAGGATTGAACTCAGGGCTTCATGTATGCAAGGCAAGCACTCTACCACTAGGCCATAATCCCAGCCCTATACACTGAATTTTTTACTGCATTCCCCCTCACCCCACCTCTTTTCATTTCTCTAATCCCTCCTCTAACTCACCCCTTTGTAGTACCAGTTTCTTGGTGCTTGTTTTGTTGAAATTTAATTTAGCCTTTCTAGGAATTACACTGTTTCAGTTCTCCCCTAAATCTGCTGAGTATTTTTTTAAATTGTTGTTGTTATCAGTTGTGGGGCTTGAACTCAGGGCCTGGGTGCTGTCCCTGAGCTGGTTTGCTCAAGGCTAGCACCCTACGACTTTGAGCCACAGTATCACTTCAGGTTTTCTGCTGATTATTTGGAGATAAGAGTCTCACAGACTTTCCTGCCTGAGCTGGCTTTGAACCAAATCTTCAGACCTTAGCCTCCTGAGTAGCTAGGATTACAGGTGTGAGTCACCTGTGCCCAGTTGAATCTGCTGTATTTCATGCAAATTAAGCACTTTGCATAACATCCAAAATATTTATAAATTTATAAGCCAATTCTAGTTTCCACATTGAGAGAACATGTGCAACCTTTATCTCTCTGGGACTGACTTACTTTATTTGGCATAATTTTTTCCAGATCTCAGAAGGAAATTCGACAAAGACCCTTCTCAGTACATAACCTTTCTGCCAGGCATCTCTTTCACCTTCCTATAAAAGCCCTTTGCACTTGTGAGTCCCAGAAGTTGGAGCTTTGAAGATAAAGGGGAGCTTTAAAGTTTCCTCCATCTCCCAAAGTGGCAGCACTTGAATGAACCTCACTCCTTCTTACCATCTCTTGTCTCCAATTATTGTCTTTCAAGCAGTAAGCAGCCTATTTTCAGTATAGTAATTTTCTGTTGCAAAGGCTCTATTCTGCCCTCACACACCAAAAGCAGCTGTTGGAAAAATAAAACTAAAAAAACCAAATCAACTACTCTTTCAGAAACCTTGCCAAAAGGTAGAAGAAAAAGAAATTTGGCTCATCATTAAATAACTACTAAAACAGAATGGTGCCGATCATAGCAATCCCCTAAAGAGATTCCAAAGGCAGGACATCAGAAAAAGCTACTAACACATGTTCCCAAATTTAATAGTACTTAGTCCTAAAATAAGAGGATTTAACAATACCATCCTATATCCTAAATTTCCCAGTAGTTGAGATGTGTGTATATACATATATATGTGATATATATGTGTATATGTAATAATATGTGTAACATATACGTATATACACACATTATAGTGGTCGTTATCCAAACAAGTAATACAATTTATTTTCTATCTACAAGTAGCTATGACTTGAAGCCTGATGCCAACCACCATCAGATTTCCACCCTCCCAGCAAAGTGGGAAATAAGAAAGACTTTTTTCTCCATGATTGGTTGTCAGAGTGATGCCTCCAAGGTCTCTGAGAAAACATTTGTGTGCTATACAACTTATAAGACCTTGCTAAAAGCTTTAAAAAAGATTTATTTGCATCTCAACAGAATCAACAAACACTTTACAAATGTTTGAAAGTGAATTCAAGAAGGGCAGCTTTTATTCTCTTTTTTGGACCTGAGAGAATAAGACTTTAACTTTGGGTTTGTACGCATTCTATATGTACTTGTAGAATGTACATACCCAAGGGAGTATGGGTGTGTTTCAATTAAATTCTGCTACAAGACACACAAAGTTTAATTTTGTTTAATTTTTACATGTCATAAAATATTCTTTGATTTAAAAAAAAATTTAAAACATTCTAATCTTGCAAGCATATAACAACAATAACAAAAAGTGGGCTGGATGTGGCAACTTTTTGACCTAGTCTCTAACTAGGCCTAAACACTTTCCTAGAACTGAATTCCTAAAAACAATGAACAATGGAACTTATTGCTGCCTTGGTAGTCAGTATTTAGCTATGGTTAGTTTTTGTTGGCATGAGTTTTTTTTTTTTTAGCAGATAAAACACTTTTAATTTCCTGTACTTTCAGTATTCCTAAGAGTATGTAACAAAGAACAAATTTCATATTTCAAAACAACAGAAATCTATTTTTTTCACAGTTCTGGAGGCTACAAATCTGCAATCAAATTGGCGGCAGTCTGGTCCATATTGGAGGTGCTGAGCGAGAAAGCTCCATGTCTCTTTTGGTAGCTTCTAGAAGTCACCCTCAATTGTGGCATTCATTGTCCTAGAGGTGCATCACTCCGATTGTCACCTTCATCATCAGGTAATTCCTGAGTCTGCCTGCATATTAATGTACCTGGAAAATGTGATTCTACTTGTCATAGTCCCAATTTTCAGGTTAATTTCTAGGTCCTTTCTGCTCACTAACTAGAGAATACTGTGTGTGTTTATATATGTATTACATATATATTTACACACATACACATATATACCAGTCCTGGGCCTTGAACTCAGGGTCTGGACACTGTCCCTGAGCTTCTTTTGCTCAAGGCTAGCATTCCACCATTTGAGCCACAGCACCACTTCCAGCCTTTTCTGTTCTTGTGGTACTGAGGAATCAAACCCAGGGCTTCATGCATGTTAAGCAAGAACTCTACCACTAAGCCACATTCCCAGCCTGACACTATTGTATTTTGATGATACCCTGAAATCAGAATATTTCTGTGGGTTTGACTGAGCCATTCTGACCAGGATATATCCTCAAAGAACAGAAATTCATGTAATTTCAAGCTGCACAGTATCTGAAGATCAAGAGGCTCACGTCCAGACATATAATATAAACAAGCTATTTAAACAATAATGAAAGCACTAAGAGTGAGGGTTTGACTAAGAAGATCCCTGCCTAGGGCCATGTGCAGAGATCAGTTAAAAATGGATCAAAACTCTAAGGCTATAATGTTATACTAGAGACTTTGAAACTACTAAGATGAAAACTTAAGAGAAAACATTTCAATATATAAGCATAAGCAAGGTCTTTTTTTCTAATACCACAGACAATAAAAGAATCAAATTAAGAAGCTTCTACACAGCAAAAGAAACAATCAACAGAATGAAGAGATGAGCCTACAGAATAGAAAATAGTTGCCAGATACTTATCTGGCAGGAAATTAAATATCCTGAATATATAAAGAGCTCAAAAATGAAATATCAAAAGAAATTATTCCAACCAATAAATGGAAAATGCACTGAATAGACACTTTCAAATGAAAAAATATAAGTGGCAAGTAAACACGTAAAAAATTTCAACAACCTTAGTCATCAGGAAAACAGAAATCAAAGATATAGAGAGAATCACCCTCACCCAGTCTTAATGGCCACTCTTGACAATACAAAGAAGAACAAATTCTGGCAAGGATCTTGGGGGAGAAACAACTTTTATTCATTGCTGGTAGGTATGGGTATCTGTATGGAAATTCCTTAAAAATTAACAATAGAACTCCCATATGATTCAGCTATAGCATGTCTGGGCATAAACTCAAAAGAATTAAAGTTAGCTAACTATAGATATACATCTGTATCCATCTTTATTGAGGAAATATTCATAATATGCAAGTTATGAAATCAGCTCAGGTATCCATTGATGGATAAATGGGTAGAGAAAATATGGCAGATACCAATTTTACTCAGTCATTAAGAATACAGAAATTATATTGGTTCATAGAAAAACAGATGTAACTGGAGGTCATTGTATTACGTGAAAAAAAAGCATGTCTCACAAAGACATAAATGCCTTGTGCTTTCTCACTTTTGTAGTATCTAGGGAGTTACAAAAGACAGCAAACCAATGCACACACGTGTGTGTACACATATACACACACAAACGAGATTTACAAAAGTAAAAAAGGACTGCTGAAAGGCGGGGAAGAGAGGTGAAAGAAACAGTAACAAAAGGTGAATAAGATCAAACATTTTCTGTGCATATACGAAAATACCATGATGGAACTCTTGCTATGTATAATTTAAGACACACCAATTCAAAAAGAGTAATTGAAAAAGAAAAGCTTCTAAGATTAATAATAACCTGTGGCTGAAAACTACTGTCCAGCCTCAACCTTCCCAAATAAGGAGCCCTCCGTTCCATGCCAAAGGTCCCATGGATGGTCCCTGGACTTGCAAGGTACCAGCCTCCTCCTCTAACAAAAGCAAAATGTTGAGAAAGATACAACAGAGACAATTAGGGAACCATTTCTAGAAGCTGTGTGCAGGATAAGCCCATGCTCAATTACCAAAGAGCAGTGGCTACCTCTTGCCCCTGGTTTTGCCTCCAGGTCTTCTTCAGTGAATGGGTACAATCCTTCAACTACACAAATAGGAGCAAGCTGGTAGATATAATAATAAGCCAGCTATGGAAAGTACCAAGGGCTTGGAAAGTGAAAAAGAGACACATTTAGCAACACCCTAGAAGAAGATGTAACAAGAGTTGGTGACTCCAGGCCTGGGACTGAGGAAAGGTGAAGTGGGTATCACAACACTCCCACCAAAGAAACTAGAAAACCACAGAGCCTTGTAAAGGTGGGTCTGTTTAGATGGGAAGATGATGGGTTTGGCTGCTGGGTTTCTGATGTTGTGAAGGCTCTCCTCTTGGAGAGGGTGAAAAGAATTGGTTGGGGGGGCTGGGAATATGGCCTAGTGGCAAGAGAGCTTGCCTCATATACATGAGGCCCTGAGTTCAATTCCCCAGCACCACGAATACAGAAAATGGCCAGAAGTGGCGCTGTGGCTCAAGTGGCAGAGTGCTAGCCTTGAGCAAAAAAGCCAGGGACAGTGCTCAGGCCCTGAGTTCACGGCCCAGGACTGGCCAAAAAAAAATAAATAAATAAAGAATTGGTTGGGGAGTTGGTGCAAAGATAATTGTTCTAATGAGAGAAAATGAATTCCACAAAGGAAAAACAATGAAGAGTAAGGAACTTATAGTTAAGAACATTTGGATGGAGAATGCCCCCTAAAGGTCTATGTGATAAAGAAACAGTTTCCAGGTTGGTAATCCTCAGAGGCAGTGACATCTATGTGAGTTTAAGCCCAATGAGAAGCTTCGTGTCACTGGAGGAGAGGGCTCGGAGCGTACAGGGTGATCCCCATCTCTCTCTGTCTCTCTGTCTCTGTCTCTGTCTCTGTCTCTCTCTCTCACTCTCACTCTCTCTTTCTCTCTTTAAATTCCCAGCCAGATAGCTTTACTGTGCCTCCCCGCAGGCCTAAAGCAATAAGTCCAATTGGTCATGGGATGGAACCTCCAAAGCTGTGAGATAAAAATCAACTACCAGTTTCTCTTTATAAATTAATTTATCTCAGGTAATTGTTATCATAACATAGCTGACTTACACAGCATCAAACCCAAAGATACATAGACAACATAAATAAAAGATGAAAGGTGGGAGAAAGGCTTGGGTCTCCTTGTTGGATGGTCCTTTGATTCACTTATCACTGCCTTTAGATACACTCAGCATTGACTGCAGTGAGAGTGAGGCTGAATCAAAGGACATCTACAGCACTCAGAATGTTAGCACAGCTTGAAGCTACAACCTTGTTCCAGTGGTTGTCAGGGAAACAGAAATATAATCTCTCTCTTCATACCCTTCTAGAACACTGGAGACCGGTTTCCTGACATCATCCCTCCCCCCCACAAGAACAATTATTTGTTTGCACTTAGGTATCCACATTATGTACTTAGGAAAATCTCCTGGAAGAGACTGTCCAGCTGAAGAAAAGAAAACAGACACACAGTCCCATGGGTTACCAGAAACCACACTGCAACTGTAAAGAAATGAAATCATTGACACTGAGCTGCTTTCACTTTTCTTTCTGTGAAAACATAACCCAGACTGATGAAAGTTCTGTTTCTCTATTGCCAGTGCAGCCACACTCCACAGACAGATGAGGAATGCAGAGTTTTGTGGGCCACAAGCTGACAAGTTGGAAAATGGACACTTAGATTCTCAAAAATCCTTCTCCATTGAGGACTGCAGGTTTTAAATAGGGTTTTCAGGGCATATCTGATGAGAGAACACCAGGGAAGTTACAATTTGTGGGATATCTGCTTAAACCTATAGTTAACCATTAGGATTTTTTTTTTTTTTTTTTTTTTTTTTTTTTTGCCAGTCCTGGGCCTTGGACTCAGGGCTTGAGCACTGTCCCTGGCTTCTTCCCGCTCAAGGCTAGCACTCTGCCACTTGAGCCACAGCGCCGCTTCTGGCCGTTTTCTGTATATGTGGTGCTGGGGAATCGAACCTAGGGCCTCGTGTATCCGAGGCAGGCACTCTTGCCACTAGGCCATATCCCCAGCCCAGGATTTTCTTTTAAGCAACAGAGAACAACAAAAGGTTAACTGCCTCTTAGAGAACAGGGGAAGATGGCAGGAAGAAACTGGACAAGATACTTCCATTTTCATAGAATACATTGGTGGTGGTGGTGTTTGGTTTTGTTTGGTTGTTTCTTTCTTGTTTGCGCCAAGGTGTCACTACATAGCCAGGCCAGCCTTGAACTTGCTATATACCACAGATAATCTTCCTGCCTCCATCTCCTCAGCTCTGGGATACAGATACAGATATACCCCCACGGAATTTTAACCCCTTAGGTGGTTTCAGTCAGAGATGCAAAGCTAGTGGGAAAATAAGAAGACAGTCTATCTGTTTTACTATACGGCCTAGCAAGCAGAGCTAGGATGTATTCAGGTCTTCCCTTGGTGACAAAAGCACTGTCTGTGTTGGAAGTTGCAAACTGCTTACATAAGATTATGTTGTTCTTTAGGGGCAGGCATGGCTGTCAGATTTAGGGTAAAAAAAGAAAAAGAAACAACCAACAACCTAGTCTTTGCAAATCCATTAGTTGTGTTACTTTAATCAATTGCGTGCAAACAATGTACACAGTCATAACTATTTCATGTTATTATCAGGAGGACTGAGATGTCTGTAGAAACCCTGGCACATTATAAAACAAAAAATGAGTATTAAATTCCCTTTTCTGTGGCGTATCCCACTCCTAAACCACCTCACTTTCATCCCCTCTATATCCATCTTCAGAAAACACACTGAGATGCGCACCCATGAGACAGGAAGGAAGATCATTAAGTTTGGTTCTGGTGTATACTGCATAACAAGACACTGTCTCAAAAAGAAGGAGGGGGAGAGAGAAGAAGGAGGATGAGGAAAGGGAGGAGAGGGAAGAGGGAGGCAAGATAGAAGGACAGGAAGGAAGGATGAAGGAAAGAAGGGAGAGATTGGAGGGAAGGTGGAAAAAGGAGGGTAGGAAGGAAAAAGAAAATACATTGAGTCTTTTCCTGAGTTGCCTAAGGCTGTTCTCATTTCCCTTCTGAGCATTAGTGTGTGTATATATATAGTATACTATATATATAATATATACATATATATATATATATATATATTTGCCAGTCCTGGGGCTTGAACTCTGGGCCTGAGCATTGTCCCTGGCTTCTTTTTGCTCAAGGCTACCACTCTACCACTTGAGCCACAGTGCCACTGCCAGCTTTTTCTGTGTATGTGGTGCTGAAGAATCAAACCCAGGGCTTCATGCATGCTAGGCAAGCACTCTACTGCTAAGCCACATTCCAAGCCCTTGAGCATTAATTTTACCAACAGATATTGTAGGTGCTCAATATGTTTGGCACTATGTTAGTAGTATGAAGATGAATTAGATCCCTTCGCTCTGGCATAAAAATGGAAGTAAGGGGAATGAGAAACATCAGTTTAGTACATAACTGCATGGAGTGTCATGAAAGGTCCTCTCAGTAGATAGATAGTATACTCAATGGGTAATTGAGAATTTAGGAAGCCCCTACACCTAAGTATGGCCAAAGTGTTAAGGTAAAGAATTCAGCGACAGTGAAGCACCAGTGTCCCCCATCCTCATACACACACAACATTTAGGCAACTGGGATGAGGGAAGAAACAGCTGCTGGTACCCAATACCTGGTAAGAGCGATACCCATGCAGGCTGCCATCATCAGGCAAGAGCCTTAACTGCTTTCCAGAACCTGTCAGGAGAAGAGGGCCCCATCCAGTCTCCCCTATCCCCTGACAGCTTTCAAATCCAACCAGTAATCAGAGAATGGAGCTGATTCAGTACTTAGGGGTCAGCCTCCAATACCACCCCCACAGCAGCAGGGTGAGAAAATTTGATTTCATATCTACGTTAGTAGAGACAAATATAAATTATTAGGCTACCAAGGGAGTAAGTGATTCATTGTAATTTACACACAAGATTTGGAGAAAAGTTCCAGTGGTAGTGGTATTTGAGTGTATATGTCTAAAAGGAGAATGGGGTGGAGAGACAAGCCAAAGAACAGACAGGATAGAAATCAGAAGCATGAGAGCACGGCTTGTGCTTTTGTGAAGCTGGTAGTCTGAGGTGATTGGATTCTACCATTTCAGGGTGGGGAAGGGACCTGAAGTAAGCCAATAGATGTATGAATAGCTGATGGTCAAGCCACAGAGTTAGACTTTATTTTCTGTTACAGTGGTTCTCAAAACATCATCTCCAGACCAACGGCATCTGCACCATCTGGGAACACTTTGAAAATGTACATTCTTGTCCCAATGTCAAACCTATTGGAGGCCATTCTTAGCAATCTGGGTCCAAGTGGTTCTGAGGCAAGGTCAAAGTTTGACAAGTGCTACAGTGGCTCAGGAAGCCACTTGGGACAAGAGCTGCTTTCTCCAAACATTGGGAATCTGCTGATGTGTCAGCCTCTTCTCTCTCAACAGTGTGCATTAATTCCTGGTTCTATGTTTACACCATCCTCCAAACAAGCACTGTTTTTTTATGAGCTAGATTTATTACAGATGCCTTTATATTAGTACATGACACAAGCTTATGATTACAACAAATATATACCATAAAGAAATATTTGCTTGTTGTTTGGATGATAAAAAGAATAAACTATTTGGTTAAAAAGAGGCAAGATGTTTTCAGTCATAACCAACCAGTGGCTACCCTGCTTTATGGAGAAAAATTTATTTTACTCTTGTTCATTAGAGCAAGAAAGAATGCATATAATCTTAATTATATTCATGGCTATGTGCATTCCTAAAGAAAGATAGAATGCACATCATCTCAATTTGTGACACTTGGAATCACTGGATCAACTGTCCAACTTGGCTCAGAATTTTTTTCTCAGAATTTTAGGGCATCAATAATTTGTATTCTTTTTAAGTTCATAGCAAAATTGGCATTTCTTTGGTTGGGCTGTTGGTTTTTCTACAGAATTACACCATTTGGAACACCTGCAACATCATACTTTGATTAATACATTCGTGTGCACTTGCATGCAACCCCATATGTGTTCACTTGTACATTCATGAATTAGTTCACATATGAGAGAGAACATACAACCTTTATCTCTCTGAGCCTAAGTTATTTCACTCCACATATTTTCCCCAGGTCCATCCAATCTTTGGCAATATCATACTTTCTAATGGACAAGTAAAATTCCATTGTGTATATATTCTACATTTTTGGTCTGTTCCTCTAATGAGGGGCATCTGGGCTGTTTTCATACCTTGGCTATGGTGAGTAGTTCAGCAATGAACATGGAGAATGGCAGGAGAATGAAGAGAGGAGAATTTGGTCATAATATCCAATGCATATCCCATGAAACTAAGAAAATTGAGAGGAGGGATTGGTTTGATGGGATGAAAGAGAGTAATGAGAAGGATGGCATTGATCAAGATGCACTGTACTTGTAAGTTAATTTGTTAAATGGTAACCCCTTTGTGCAACTGCTTAAAGATAAGTAAAATGTACTTTAACAAAAAGGTAGCGAAATGGAAGAAGGAACAGGCCCAGGACCAGGACAGAGAGAGATCATGAAAGTATTTCAGTAGTTCTGATGAGGCAACTCAGAAAATGCTAAAGGAAGAGTGAGCTTTGAAAATCTAAAAGGAGACTGGGTGATGGCTTGTGCCTGTAATCCTAATTACTCAGGGTGTCTGAGATCTGAGGACCATGGTTTGGAGCTGACCAGACAGGAAAGTCTTTAGACCCTTATCTCCAATTAACCTGCAAAAAGCCAGAAATAGAGCTGTAGATCAAACAGCTACACATAAAATCTGCTCAAGCCATTCATATGGTATAAAATTGTAAATTATATGTGGTATAGAAAACACTCAAAACCTCAATCTAAGAGAAAAGGAAAAAAAGAAGTGAAGGAAAGAACACAGACAATCTATTCCCAATGGTGATGTAATTTTATTTAAGGCAGATAACATCTTTTAAAGAGTAAAAGTACTTACATATGCCCAAGGCAATACAAGATCTGGAATTGAGCAGAAATCAAACTTTTATGGTTTTGGAGTAAATTTAACTAACAGATCAAAAGATGAAATCAATCATAAAATAAAAAAATTAACAAATCACTACAAGTTAAATGTCTGCATCTGTAATCTCTGGAAGCAGACATTCTATGGAAGCAGAGGCAAGAAAACTTCAAAGTTAAGGCCAGCCTGGGTAATACAGCAAGACTGTATCTTAAAAAAAATTTAAATGCATAATTTGATTAAAATAAAAGGTACATCGTTTAGCTTAACAGTCTACACTGATGGAAGGAAAAAACTATGAGTTTTTAAGGTTTATTTGTTTGTGCTGGCTCTGGGGCTTGAACTCAGGACCTGGGCACTGTTCCTTAGACTTTTTGTTCAAGGCTGGTGCTCTACTACTTGAATCTGCAGGCTTTTTGGTGGCTGAGTGGAGGTAAGAGTCTCGCAGATTTCCCTGCCTTGGGGTGTTTCAAACTGTGTTTCCTCAGCCTCCAGAGTAGCTAGGATGTGTTCTTTAAATAGGACTTCTTTGCAGAAAATTTGCTTTGTGCAGTGTGCAGGAACCACTGAGAGATGCACAGGATACAAAGAGCTTCTCAGCCTGCTCCATGGAGAAGCAACCCTGTGGATGGTTGTACAGTCGTGGAGTGCATAAGTTATGGTTCAATATGCCAGCACTTTGGTTGCTACCCTGTGACTCTGGTGGGTAACTTAATCTCCCTGTCCTTAAAATAGAGATTTTGGTTAATCAAATAAATAAGGCTTTTAGAAAAGGGACAGAGTAAGTACTCAATAAATATGAAGTATTATTATCAGGCCAAAAATTTTGTAAGTGTGCACATATATCTTTAGGAAAAGAACAAGACAAGTCATATTCTTCTCATTTTTGGAGAGAGATGTGGCACAGATAACCAGATAACTTGCTTGCTACAATTTTCCTCTGCCTTGGAGAATCAAATGAAAGTAAATCTTGACATGTCGTATGTTCCTTATAGTAAGCTGAAGTCTCACCACTTTCTTTTCCTGTCTAGAGAGGTAAAATATTTCTAACTTGAGTTGTTGACATTTATAAGGGTTACAACAACTCTTACATGTTAAACCGTTGATGTTATATCTGGAAAGCAATGCATTATAGAAAAGTACAACATATCCCAAAAGATAAACAGTTCAGAAACATATAACACTTCCAGGGCAGGACAAATGCACCCCTTAAGGCAGGTCCCAAGAATCATAGAGGAAGCCTGGGCCAAGCTCTGGGCATGGTCAGAATTTAGCCAACCAGTATCCAAAATAGGAAGCAGTTACTAACAAGTGTTCTGAAAATGGTTTTGTAACTCCTGCTTCCACTAAAGATATAGGGAGCAAATATCCCTCCACCAACTACCAGGAACCCGTCAGGCAACAAAAATGTGTTGAATACCAACAGTAAGCCAGGTTCTGTGTAACTAAAATGAATCTCATTACTCTACTTATTGCCCAAAGTTGCCTAATCTTGGCTCCTAGCACTGCTCTGAGGGAGTAAGCAGAGGATTCAGGTCTCTCATTTTCCACAACTAAAAACTTCTGAAAAATTTCCCTTTGATAGGAAGGTTTCACTTTCATGGCTGGATATTAAATGGCAAACAATTAAAGTACTATCCTGGAGATGGCAGTGAGGGAGGGATCAAAAAGCTAGAGATGGGGCTGGGGATATGGCCTAGTGGCAAGAGTGCTTGCCTCCTATACATGAGTCCCTGGGTTCAATTCCCCAGCACCACATATACAGAAAATGGCCAGAAGTGGCGCTGTGGCTCAAGTGGCAGAGTGCTAACCTTGAGTAAAAAGAAGCCAGGGACAGTGCTCAGGCCCTGAGTCCAAGCCCCAGGACTAGCCAAAAAAAAAAAGCTAGAGATGGAGCTCTATCACCACCCTAGGTTTGTTCTCCAGAACAAAGAGGAAAAGAAACGAGAGAAAGGGAGGAAAAGGGAAGGGGAAGGGAGAGGAAGGAATAAAGGGGAAAGAGGAGTTAACTGTAGTTAAACTGAAGGACACAGAAATTTCAAATCACCCCATACTCTAACCATGACATAAGAATGAAACCAAATTTCTTTAGTAAAATCACACTGCTCTTTATTTTTGCCCTCCATAAGAAAAGCAACATCCAGAAATAAGAGGCTAGCAGAGCTCTACTCTTTTTTTTTCTTTCTTTTTTTTTTTTTTGCTAGTCCTGTGGCTTGAACACTTCTTGCTCAAGGCTAGCACTATACCACTTGAGCCACTCTGGCTTTTTCTACATATGTGCTATTGAAGAATCGAACCCAGGGCTTTATGTATGCAAGGCAAGCACTCTACCACTAGGCCATATTCCCAGCCCCAGAGCTCTACTCTTATACAAGCCATTGCTTGATATGAAAAGATTTTGAAAGTATTTCTATGGAGGGATTTAGATTGGCATTAATTAATGAATTAAGTAAGCTTCCTAAAATACATCTTCTGAAGGCCTGAATTAGGATTTCCCTCCAGAAGTTTTCTTTTCAATCCCATTAGCTTTCAGCTCCTCCTTGACTCGTTCCAGGTACGTGGGGTCAGGGTAGCCAAATCTGCAAAATGGAAAAAAAAATTCTTTAGTTTCTGGTTCTTAAGAATCTGTACAGGGCTGGGAATATGGCCTAGCGGCAAGAGTGCTTGCCTCATATACATGAAGCCCTGGGTTCTATTCCCCAGCACCATATACATAGAAAACAGCCAGAAGTGGCGCTGTGGCTGAAGTGGCAGAATGCTAACCTTGAGCAAAAAAAGAAGCCAGGGACAGTGCTCAGGCCCTGAGTCCAAGTCCCAGGACTGGCAAAAAAAAAAAAAAAAAGAATCTGTACAGGGGCTGGGAATGTGGCTTAGCGATAGAGTGCTTGCCTAGCGTACACGATACCCTGGTTCTCAGAACCACATAAAACAGGAAGAGCTGGAAGAGGCTCTGTCACTCAAGAGGTAAGGAGCTGGCCTTGAGGAAAAAGAAGCCAGGGACAATGTTCAGGACCTCAGTCCAAAGCCCCAGGACTGGCAAAAGAAAAAAGAATCTGTACAATCGATTTCCTATATTTGAAAACTTAACATTCAGTGTTAGAAATATTCATATTCACAGGTAAGTGCTGATGGTAGATGATGTATAATCATTCTTTTCTTTCTTTCTTTTTTTCTTTCTTAAAGGTCTGAGGCCAGGACTTGAACTCAGTATCTGCCATTTTTACTCATTGGCTAGGACTCTACCAACTGAGCCATGCTTCTAACCTCTACATAATCATTCTTCAGTGTGCAGATGTGACTCATCTAGCTACTAAGTACATCTAGTTCTCAGGCCAGCATCTCTCCCCTCACCAGGCTTTAAACTTTCAGTTCATTATAAGTAGTAATGCCTACAAGATTATGACACTGTGTAGTTCACAAATAAGCTTAAAATTGTATTCCAGTAGGATTTTCAAATTTGAGGGATCAGTAAAAGGTACCAAGATATATTGGGCTGGGCGCCAGTGGTTTATGGCTATAATTCTAGCTACTCAGGAGGCTGAGATCTGAAGATCAAAGCTTTAAGCAAGCCAAGACAAAAGATTCCATGAGATTCTTATCTCCAATTAACCAGCAAACAGGTGGATGAGGAGCTATGATAGAGAGAGAGAGAGAGAGAGAGAGAGAGAGAAAGAGAGAGAGAGAAAGAGAGAGAGAGAGAGAGAGAGAGAGAGAGTGTGTATAGCCTGAGGTACTCTGAGTTTCATAAAAAAGCAGTTTGATTCCTTGATAGTTGTATGTGGTAGTTTAAGTATGTAGTCCTAGCTACTTGAAACCCAGAGATGGGTGAGAGGATTGCCACTGAGGTCAGCCAAGGCATTAACAAAGAGTTCTTGAGACATCATCTTGACCAATGGTTTGGCACAGTGGCACCCACCTGTCATCCCCAATGATACAGAGAAGCAAAAGTGGGAGGATCACAACCCAAAAAGGACATCCCAGACATAAATAAGGCTCTACTTCAAAAATAATCAACATACACATTCACACAAAAAGGCTAGCAGCATAGCTCAAGTGATAGAACACCTACCTAGCAAGCATGAGACCCTGACAGTTTGATCACCAGTACCCCCAAGAACAAAAAATCAGATTTCCTATTACACAGCTTCCATCACCAATTAGTCCCCTTACAACTAAAACTTTTTCTAGCATGCCTTTGGTCAAGTGAGTTCAGATTCTCTGTTGACTGTGATGAAGAGAAGGAGAAAGACATGACCTCAAATGACAATCTGAAATAGCATTCCTATGGTCTACCCTTCAAACAGATATAAAGCCCCAAATGAAGTCAATGTGATACCACTGTCTTGAGTGCATTAAACTCAGTGGTTGGAAAGGGAGAAGGTTATAGAGACCAATCTTTCCGACTCTGAAATGATGATACCAAATTAGCATCTCTTAAAAGTGTACAAACACCACTGTTATTAAAGTCTACTTATATCCACACCTGAAATTGCCAAATTTTATAACCTCTACACTTTGTTTATGAACTGTTGTATTTCAAGAAGTACTCACCTTTCTGGTCCTCCATATCTCGATGTTTTATGGTGGATATCATTCCAAGTGACACGATCAGAGAGTCCTAATAATCGAGAGTCCCCCACTGTGAAAATCAGCTTTTGTTCAAAGGCAATTTTGAGCAGATCCAAAACCTCCCGTCCTTCCTTATTATTAGGCAAATATGCAGTTCTTTCTGTTCCAAGAAAAGGCTTTCCTGGGTTTGGATGTTCTTTCTGTAAGAAAATAAGAAAAAAATATGAAAACAGTCTGCTGTCTAAGTTTTACTATAGGTATACAGTTGCATTTCTTTGTAGGTAGAACAAATTAAAAGAAAGAAAATTACTAAAGTTGACATCAGATTCCCAATATTTAGTGTAAATTCTCTTCAAACTCATCCTGGGAATATTACCATTCAACTCCCCACATCTTAACATGTAATCTCCACCCACCCTTGCTCTAAGAAATAGACATGAGTAGAAAACTCGACGAGATGGGTTAGGAGCCTATAGTTGAGAAGGGAGGGAACTATAGAAGGGATAACTCTGATCAAGATCAATTTTACAGAGCTAGTGCTACATAGGAGGCTGAGATGGGAGGCAGTTCCAAAGCAGCCCAGGCAGGGAAGTCTGTGACACTCTTATCTCCAATTAACCACCAAAGTGGAGGGGGTGGAGGGAGCTGAAAGTGAAAGCAAGGGAGCACTAGCTTTAAGGGAAAAAGCTACAGGACAACACTCAGGCCCTGAGTTCAAACCCAATACTGTACCCCCAAAAGAAAATCATTTTACACATAAATGGACATGTGAAATCAAAACACCATTCTATAACTATTGGAAGATAATAACAAAAAGGAAGAAACATTTTTAAAAGGAAAGAAATAGAAAGGAAATGCTCTGGGTTTAGCTTGGTAGTACAGTGACTACTTAGCCCTGGGTTCAATTCCAAACATGGGAGAGGAAGAAAAAAATGATATGAACAAGAAAGGACAGGAATCATATCTATTAATAGCAAAGAATGTGAACTTTTCCACTAGTTCAATCCCTTGCACAATGTCCTCGAAATAATTCTCTGCGAAATCTATTATCTAAGAGGCAACAGAGAAATCACTTTTGCTCTGGTAATCCTAACAGAGTGGGGGAAAAAACACAGAACTCAAACTTACACTTTGTATGCCACTTCCTATCTTGTAATGAATCTCAATGGTGCCATAGCCTTCATAACCTGGAAGATGCTCTTTCAAAGTGGTGTGAGTCATGATTCCATCTGGTTGATTCCCTTTGTGGACACCGTAGGAAGTCTGGCACACAGGACAAACTGGCTTGTATGTCATGGACTTTTCAATACAAGCATTGCAGAACTCATGCTTGCACTTTGGCAGCACATGCTTGTCTCGAATGGTATCCATGCAGATGACACAGAGGGCCTTGTCTTTCTCATTCTCTTCTGGGGCCTCAGAATGTGCCAAGCCACTGAGTGACAGAGACGTTGGTTTTGACTGAATCTTGTCAATATCCATGGGTGTTTCATGATTCAACTTCTCTCCAGTGAATAGTACCCTGCTTTCTAAGTAGATACGCTGCTTAGCTTCAGCAAGATGCTTTGGCAAACCAATCAAAGTCATTGATTCCTCATTCAATGTGAAGTGTATATATGGATGCCTCTTCCTAAAGTCATCCACAAACTTGGTCCAATGTGAGTACTTTTTATCTTGGCCCAGAAGTTTCAGTGAAAGATCTTCTGTCACTAGCTGACATGTGACATATTGAAAGGCATCAATGAAATTTGCAGAAGCATGGACAGTCAGATCCATCTGCATATCTATAGGATTAAACTGAACGAATGTTTTCTGATGTTTCACAATAACTGCACTACTAACATTGTACTTTTGCTCTATGTTTTGTAACTCCTGACGTAACTCAACTTCTAGAAGCTTATAGAGAACAGTATTAACCTCTATTTCATTCATCCAACTGGGGAACCATATTTTTACAGGTACCTTGACAAAAGTTTCAGAAATCTTTTCTTTGGCAGCTGAAATGTCATCTTGAGTCCCAAGGAGAGTTAGCATTCCTCCTTGTTCTTTTATCAGAAGCTTTGTAAAACGGTGACTCAATTCCTGTTTTGTCCACTGACTGTCTGCTAAAGAGACACAGTCTTGATTCAGAGATTCCGTGTTCTTCTGAAACTCCTTGGCAAAATACTCCTGAGCTGCATCCCGATCACCTGATTGACTGGGGAGAAAATCTACATAGACCTCATTGGGAGGCATATCTTGAATTTGAATGTTTACGCCAAATTGTGTCTGTATCGAATCTATTATATCAGGATGGATGTGTGTGAAATATTCAAAGTAAAGTAAGGGAACTTTAAAACCTTTATCTTCTGATCCGGTGTTTGGTTTTGCAGTATACAGGCTGCTGTCCCAGTCCTGCAGGTCAGATGGCGTGCTCCCCACAATGGAAGGAGAGGACACCTCTTCCTGCTCATGTTCCATCATTTGCCTACTCAAGAAGTGATAGATTTTTTCAATGTCTTTGAAGTCACCAGACACCTTCTCAATTCCATCTTTACCCTCCATTTTCTTGATACCAGGGCAGAGAGTGGTCACATGTGCCCTCTGCTCTTTGGAAAACAGGTCACAGTTCAGGTCAGCCTCCACAGTAAGAAAGACCTGAGATTACAAAAAAAAAAAAAGTAGAAATAAGATTTCTCCCACACCTATAGTGTTCTCTTCAGGCAAATGTCCAGAGACTGCGGCTGTCTTTCCTTAACAGGGAATTATTCTTTTCAAATCCTTTGAGAAGAAGAAAGTATGCTACAACCCAGAAGTTCTAAGACCTATCTGCAAATTAGAATCATATATGGAGCTTAAAAAAAAAAAAGCCAGGGCCCCAATTCATCACAGAAACTCATGTAACTGGTTTGTAGTAGGGAGGCTCAGGAAATAACTGTTTTTGTTGTGTGCCAGTTCTGAGGCTTGAACTCAGGACCTGAGTACTGTCTTTTAGCTTTTTCACTGGAGGTTAGGGCTCTATCATTTGAGCCACAGCTCTACTTTCAGCTCTTAGGTGTTTAAATGAAGATAAGAGTCTCATGGACTTTAATGCACAGGCTAGCTTTGCCTTTTTATTTATTTATTTATTTATTTATTTATTTATTTATTTATTTATTTATTTGCCAGTCCTGGGCCTTGGACTCAGGGCCTGAGCTCTGTCCCTGGCTTCTTTTTTTTTTTTTTTTTTTTTTTGCTCAAGGCTAGCACTCTGCCACTTGAGTCACAGCGCCACTTCTGGCCATTTTCTGTATATGTGGTGCTGGGGAATCGCACCCAGGGCTTCATGTATACGAACCAAGCACTCTTGCCACTAGGCTATATCCCCAGCCCCTCACAGGCTGGCTTTGAACTGCCATCCTCAGAGCTCAGTCTCTTGAGTAGCTAGAATTATAGGTGTGAGCCACCAGCACTCATTATAAATAAACATTTTAAAGCCACGTGGCTAAGAGAACTATGTTCTAGAGCTGGCACTAACTACTTGACCTTGGGGAATAAAGGATGTGAGCTGAAAGAAAGTACTTCTCTCTAGACAAGTTGCTGTGGCCTCACAAGACTCAAGAAGTTAGGAGGAAACCATACAACCACTGAGGCTTTGTTTACTTATCCATCTTTTTTTCCTCTTATTAATTTTCTTACCTTCAATAAAACAAGGCAAAACACAGCAAAATAAGTAAGTAATATGCTTCTGACTTTAGGCAGAATTATTAGTTCCTTTTAAACCTTGGTCTCTAGCAGCTCAGTTATAAGATAGAATGATCAGATTAGGATAAAAATGACAGAGACAAATCAGATGCAAGATGAAATCAAACAGTTTCATTTCAGTTTTGCAAGGAGGACTTTTGGGAGGGAGGGGACATGGTCTATTGTTCCTCTAGATTTTCAATTTTTTTTCTTGAAGCTAGCCTGTTCTCATCCCTCTAACAGGACTGATCAGCACTGGCAGGCATTTTGTTGTGTATCAACTTGTCTACTATTATCTGTTCCTCTTATTAGAAAGTAAGGGCCCCAAGTGCAGAGACTGTTGTTCACCTAGTTGTGCTTCCCCCTCTATACCCTGTAGTAATGCCTGGCTCACCTCTGTGTCCCAGTGTCTAAAACTACAGTCAGCACCCAGCAAGTAGTTGTTAGACAAAAAGAACAGAAAGTATGGAGACCATGGGACAGTCACAAAAACAGAGCAGGCTCCTTCTATCAAGTCTCACCTTTTGGATGCAGGAGTTCCCAGCTCTAGGAACAGGTCTGGCATTGGGATGGTTCTCATCAGGCAGTGTTTCCACTCGTGACTGTGTCAATGAAGGAATTCTGGGTCTTGTGTTCTCTCTTGACTTTTTAGTGGTTTCCAGGAAAATGGTCACATATTTATTATCTTCAATCAAAATCTGGTGCTTCTCTTTTTCCAATACTCCCTCCTTGGCTTTGAGTGAGACATTAAACACATATCCACACAGAAACAAGAGAGTTCAAATGTTTAGCCCTTGGTATTTCCTGTAGGTTGGTTCTGGGAACCCCCAAGGATATACAAATTCATGAATGCTCAAGTTCTTGGCATAAAATGGTGTAGCATGGGCCTATCACCTTCTCACATTTCCCATCTGCTTTAAACCAGTTCTAGATTACCTGAAATACTGTATTACTTGCTGTACTGTTTAGGGTATACTGACAAGAAAAGTATCCCCATGTTCATTACAAATGCAATTTTTTTCTCAAGTATTTTCCATTCCTGGTTGGTTGAATCCATAGATGCAGAACCCATGCATGCAGAGGATCTGACATGATCCCCCATTTTCATGCACCTGTATGCCACCCCAGCTAGGTGACAGTCAAGCTGTCCCCTGCATCCTGGACTAATGGTGAGCTAGTGTTATGGGAAGTATATGGAGCTGTTCAGAACTCTGAAGTAGGCTGTAGAAATGAAAGCGTAAACCAGATGCTGATGGCTCATGCCTGTAATTCTAGCTACTCAGAAGGCTGAGATCTGAGGATTATGGTTCAAAGCCAGCCTTGACAGGACAGTCCCATCAGGCTCTTACGTCCAGTTGATCAGCAAAAAGTAGAAAGTGGAGCTGTGGCTCAAGTGAGCACCATATTTGAGCACAAAAGCCAAGGGACAGTGCCCAGGTCCTGAGTAAAAGCCCTAGTACCAACACACACACACACACACACACACACACACACACACACACACGCTGAATGATAATGGAACATCATCTCCTCATTAAATTTATGTTTCTGGAAAATTATCTCTAATTCCCCATTTCAGTGATATGAAAAAAAAATCTCACTCATTATGTCGTTAAGGAGGAAAAAAAGAGAGAATCCAAAGTTCAGACTAACAATGTTGTAAAGGCATGTATATTTGTTGACACTTATAGGAAATGGCCAGAAGGAAATATACCAAAGGTTCCCACTGTACATTTCCACATCATTTTCTTCTTCTTCTGCTCTCTCTTTTCCATGGTAAGCATCTACCACTTTTGCAGTCCTCAAAGACAAGTTTATGGATAATGTTTTAAAACCTAAAAATGGCCAGGGAGGTAGCTCCGCCGTGTAACACAAAATAAAAAACTTAAAAAGAAAAGGAAAAGATGGAAAGCGTATGAAAGTGGAGGGCTTGCATGACACCTCCAACCGTGACAAGGAAGGAATGGGAAAGGATCCGACTTTGGTGTCAGTCCAAGCTCTTGGAAAGTGTGGTTCTTAGGGTGCAAGAAAACCAGATGAGGGGCTAGGTGCAATGCGGGGGGGCGGGGGGAGAAGGGGGAGGATCTAGCTTCCACGGTGGAGGGCTGGAAAGTCTGTGGGGCTGGCTCCTGTCCCAGGGACCACACTCTGTCCAGGCCTCCCCTTCTAGATGAGTGACCTGTACCACCTGGACACCTGCAGGGCTGGGTTCCCCCCCACCCCCACCCCCAGGATGGCCTTCCTACCCCTGCTCGGGCCCCCACTCCCCCTGCTCTGGCTCACCTGCCCTGTCTGCAAACTCCACCAGGAAGGTGTCTGGGGCGCTGTGGCTCCCAGGTCGCACCCTGCACTCCCCGCCGCCCGAGGCCTTGGTCTGGAAGTATCTCTCCAGCTTTCTGGAGACGGTGGCCGGCGGTTTCTGGACGGCCTGGGCCAGTCTCACGACGAGCGGGGACGGCGGTGGGCTGAGGCTGGAGGCCATGACTCCAGGTGTGTCCGTCGGGGCTGGCGTGGAGACGGAGACCTGGATAGCGGCCTCGTGGACCAGGACCGGGGCAAAGACGCTCTCCAGTCCCGCCCCACCCCACCCCTCAAGATGGGGCACAAAGTTTCAGTTTCGCTTCCCGGGATGTCCCTCCCCTTTCCCGGCAGAGCTGCCTCCCCTCCTCTGGGCGCTGTCTTCCAGAGTCTTCGGGTGAGTAGGTTTTGTACCCCGGGCGGTGGGTATTGGGGAGTAGGCTTCCTCCTCCCGGGAAACTTGGGGCCCCCTCTCGCAGGCTCGAGGGCGTGGGGGGTGGAGCCAGCAAGGACAGGGGGCGGGGGGGGGGGGTCCCCAGTGCCAGTGAGGGAGGAAAGGAGGCAGGGGGAACCTTTACTTTGCTGTTCTGTTCTTTGAATCCGCTATCACTGTTGTTTGTCACTAGGATGTAATTCACATTTTGAATTCTTAAAAAACAATTTCTTTTTTTTTTAAATTGTGTTTGATTGTCTGCACGGTGACTTCTGACCCGCTTCCCCCTGCAGCTGTGCCCATCAGATTGGCCCTTGGGCTGCCTGGCCCTGGTTCCTGGAGTGAGCACTGTTTGCCACGCTTAGCCCCTCTAGGAGCTAGAGGTAAGTGAACCTTTGACCTTAAGGGCTGGTAAAGGGGGCCAACAAATCTGACTACAATGCAGCAAGATCTCTTGAAGACCCTCCAGAGTGCTGGGAAAATGGAGGAGAAGGAAAAAGGAATAGGTCTGACTGGATCATCAACAGGCGAGCACTGTTTATTGAGGAACAGTGAGGGGCACAGACATTCCTGCCCGCCGGGTTTGGTGGTTGTGCAAGGGGGATGAATTTGGGACCAGGCTTAGATGGGGTCTGAGCAAGGAGGCAGGTTATTGAAAGCACCACTAAGTCTAGGAAGTTGGTGGCTTTTCCGTTTGGCCCACAAAGGACTGTTTACAGCTGTGCCTACGTGAGGTGTCCTGCCTGCATATCAAAGCAAGTTCCCATATTGAGGTTTTTGCCTGGTGTCTGTATGGGCCTGAGGAAATAGGGTGGGAGTGGGGGGGTCAATCCTTCATATTTCATCTTTGGATACATAGAAAGAATGGGCCTAGAGGGGAGAGGCAAGTCCTTCACAGAGGAAGTTTCTAGCAGAGTGTTGGGTGCTGGGGCTAGATTGGGAAGGGAGCATCTGATGGAGGGCAGAGAGGCCTGGGAGGAGATGAGAAGGACCCAGGAGACGACCTGTGCAAGGGAACCATAGTGACGGCCACACGGGTTAACTTAAACATCCCTAGCTATATTTTAAATTGTATTAAAAATAAAAAACACCCACAATAACAGGTACAAGTGGGCACTAGTGACTCATGCCTGAAATCCTAGGTGCTCAGGAGACTAAGCTCCTCTGAGGATCACAGTTTGAAGCCTAAGCAGAAAAAATAAATCATAAAGCTCTTATCTCCAATTAATCACTGAAAATGCAGAAGGGAAGCTGTTGCTTGAGTTGTAGAGCTCCAGCGTTGAGCAAAAAAAGAAAGGGACAGGTCCTAGGGCTCTGAGTTCAAGCCTCAGCACTGGCATGGACAAAAAAAAAATGAATGAAGAAAGAAAATGGTGAAATTCATTTTATCGGTGTTATAAAATTGTAATCATTTTAGCAGGCAATGGGATAGTTTATCTTTTGCTAAGTTTTTTTGGTCATTTAAGGTTTTGTACACTTAACCTTATATCTCATTTCACACTCATCTCATGCCCAGGGCTTGATCACTTCATGTGCTGCATGGCTACCTTGGATAACACAACTTCTAGATGGGTCTTGAGGGTCCAGAGAGGAGACACGACAGGATTGGAAACTAGGGGAGCAGAGTGGCTCACCAGGCTTGCACTTTATAATGATGAGGATGGGAATTGTGTAGAGAACAATTTTTAAAAATTTTATCTTCTTTTTCTCTTGTGACAGTACTAGGGCTTAAACTTAGGGCCTGAGCAGTATCCCTTAGCTTTTTTCCCCACCTCAAGCCTGGTGTTCTACCACTTGAGCCATATTTACACTGCCAGCCTTTTGGTAATTGGAAGTAAGAGTTTCATGGACTTTTCTGCTCTGGCTAGCTTCAAACTTTCGATCCTCAAATTTCAGCCTCCTGACTTGCTAGGATTACAGTTACTAGGACCCACTAGCTTATTGTTATGTTTTAAATGGAAGAGATTAACTATGTTAGACAATGTGCTTCCTTGCTTTCAATTTCTTTGGAGTTAAATGGATGCCACCACCTTCTCCCCACACTCAAGTCAAGTCTACTCCTGGGTCTTTAAGGCCTGGTTGAAGGACAGACGCAAGTGAAACAACATCTAAAGAAAAAGCCTACCAGCATCCCTCAGCAAATGCAGCGACCCTCTTCTTTTTAAAAACAGCAGTGCCCTCTGGAGGCACAAATACATCTGTGTTCTTAAATTTTAGAATTGTGCTGGCCTTATTCCTTGAGACATACGAATAATGGTGCTCTGGTGTTCAAAATGTTTCTGTTGCAAAGAAATTATACATTACTTCAGAGACTTAAACATAGCAACAAATGTGAGCCACTGTATCTTTAAGCATTTTAATTATCATTTTTAACAGTTCACAGCCTTTAATACTTAAGTTGAGAGTGTATTTTTCCTGAGTTTCTAAATTTTACCCTGATATCCTCTATCTAGCTAGGTAAAGGTTGTTTGTTTATCATAAATGTAGAAATACGTACCCTATACAGGCACAATTAGTGTTTCCTCTTTCTTCAGACACTGTTCTGGGTCTTCACTCCTTCTTAGGCTGTTCTGTGAATGCTGTGCTCAATCTGATCACTTTATTGTCATGTTCATGGTGTGTGTGTGTGTGTGTTGGGGGTGTCTGTGTGTATGTGTATCTATACTAGGGCTTCAACCAAGTGCATGAATACTGTCCCTTACTTTCTTCATTCAAGGCTGATGCTCTACCATGTGTGCTATAGCTCCACTTCTGGATTTTTGGTAGTTCATTGGAAATAAGAGTCTTAGGGACTTTCTGCCAAGATTGGCTTTGAGCCTTGATTCTCAGATCTTAGCCTCCTGAGTTGCTAGGATTCTAGGCATGAGCCAACAGCCACCATGAACATGGTCCGTGTTCATCTTTTAATTATGTAAAATTCTGTTCCATCCATCCAGGCCTGGCTCCAGTTTCACCTCCATAAAGTTTTCTCTGCTCTAGCCTTTGAAGCATTTTCCCTTTCTGACCTACCATTGGAGGTTCAATTGGAACCTTTCCTAGAAAGGACAGAAGGTAAAGAATAACAACAAGAAGACACTATCTCCATCCTCACTAATTAAGTGCAAACTACTAGGGATTAGAAATTATTTTCACTCTTTATGTATCTTTACCAAACTCCCTTAGCTTCTGCTCAGTGCTCACTGCATTCTTTCTATTTATTCCTCGTAGGCCACCAGTCTACCCTTGGAAATACCAACAAACATTTAAAGACCCACTGGGACTGAGACAATGGACTTCTCAATGGTAAAAAGCTTAAATGTCTATACATCATGAACCTTAATGGTTTTCTCTATACCAGAAGAAATAAAGGAATCTTGGGACAAATCTCTTGAATTTGTCTGAAGTTGGCTTTAAACCATGGTCTTCAGATGTCAGCATCTTGAATGCTTGTATTACAGAAATGAGCCACCAGCACCTGGCACATATGGCTTGAAGAGTACCATAAAAGTTTTCTCTTTAGCAAACTGGCTCTAAGAATAAAGTTGATGTGAAAGTGAAAAAAATCAAAACATTTTCTCTTTATACCATTTAGGAAATGGGGCATCAACAATCTACTGATTTAAAAATGTTTTATATATGTATGTATGTATATATGTGTGTGTGTGTGTGTGTGTGTGTGCAAAACTCCACGTGCCTGGTGAAACTCCATAGTACAATTAATACACACTAAAATAAATCAATGACAGGAAAATTAAACAGGCTCTGTTAAGGCTTATTTTTTATGGGAATGTGAGAAGAGAAAGGATGAATATGGTCAAAGTACTTTATATGCATGTATAAAAACAAACGAATGAAACCTATTGACATTATTTTAAGAAGAAATAAGAAGAATAAGGGCAAAGATGGGCTGTATTTGATGTGATGCATACTGTGCATATATGGAAACATCACCATGAAACTCCTCTTGTATAACTCATGCATGCTAATAAGAAAATAACAAAGATAAAAGATGTTAATGAGTGCTTTCATAACATATATCTGAAGCTCTAGGTTAAATCTCTCCTACTTAAAAGAAAGTTAATCTAATCATTAGAGTCAAATCAAAGGTGTATATAATCTTTTTTTAAGTGCCTACGATGAAATACCAATGAAATCATATGTAGCAGAAACTTAAAAGTCTACTCCCTCTTATCTAGATATTCTTTACACTTTCAGTAATTTTGTTTCCAGGTGGGATAAGAAGGTTGATGGAGCAGGAATGAAAACAAGGAACTAAAGAAAGGACCCTCATTTTCTAAGTCTGAAAATTCCTGCTTAAGGCTTGTGTCATGAAAGAGGCAGTTGGAGGTGGCCCTGGGTGGTGGGAGATAGAGCCGATGAGGTTCGAGTCCTCACGCTCTCTATTCTGTCTAGAGAAATCCCAGGAGACTTCAGATGTTGGAGACTGCAAGTTTGGGGTCATTTTGATCTATGACCTTTGCACCTTTTCAAGGGTTAATCTCCACCCCCTCACTGGACACCTGTGGCTCACACAATCCTGGCTACTCAGGGAGCTGAGATCTGAGAATTGCAATTCAAAGCCAGCCCAAACAGGAAAGTCTGTCCCCAGTTAACCAGCAAATCGCTAGAAGCAAAGCTGAAGATCATGTGGTAGAGTCCTAGTCTTGAGTGAAAATGCTCAGGGGTAGAGCCCAGGCCTTGAGTTCAAGCTTCAGTGTCAACACACACACACACATACACACACACACACACACACACACACACACACACACATACCCCAACACCTCATCTCCTTCTGAACTAGAAGTACATTGTCTTCTAAGGAAGTAGGATAAGGTCAGTGTTTGATGGAACATTTCAGTGTTTCAGAAAAATTCAAAGTATAAAACAAACAAACAAAAAACCCAAGCTTAGTGCTTTGAGCAGATTTTCCATTTTGTTGTGTTAGTTATAAGTAACCTGTACTTATTCTATTTCACTTAAAAAAAAAATCCATTCCCATTTTTCACAGGGTGTTGGAGCCGCAGCTTCCAGTGAAAGATCAGGTAAGAGCACTTCACTGTCACTCATACTACAGAAAGGCTTTGCTCAGATCTTTCCTCAGTGACGAAAAGGGTATACAGAGGGACTGTCTCCCTGAAAGTGCTCCTTTGCATCAAGGTAGGCTCTTGTGGAGGCCCCAGTCCATGCTTCTGAAGGGGGGCTGTTCCAGTGTGTGCCCACATACAGGTTCTTTCTGTTGCTTCTTTCCCTCGTCCAAAGTAAGGCTCTTCTAATCACATCTATGGGGCCAAAGTTTGCCAGAAGAGGTGACCAACTTATTGACCCCTTGATCAGCAAGGCTGAAAGAGGCAGATACTATGTAGGCCTAATCCAAGGAGTGGCCCATTTGAGATTTCTGACCAAATCTCAGTTCACTTGGGACCAAAACTGCTTGTTTTTAGTAAATTAAGCCACCAGAGGTCTTTCTGGGTGGCTCAGACTAGAAATGGAATGAAATTTAAAAGTATTTACTATTATTTTTATCTATTTTGCAATGCATAATTCTCCACATTTTAACATCTCTGAAAGAGCAGTTTCATTAGTATCATTTTCCCCTCTCAGAAACATATAATAACAATGTCTTAGACTCCATGAAACACAACACAGAGGTTGCATTTTCCAGTAACTAGAATTGGAAATGGAGTTAGGAGTGCAAAAAGTTCATGGTGGAAAAGAAAGGAAACACTAGCTAAAAGGGATTGGACTAACCAGGAGGGTACAAATATGGTCAAACATGGTCAAAGTACATTGCATATATGAAAATGGCACAATGAAACCTGCTGAAATTGCTCTAGGAGAGAGGAAAGGGAGAGGGACATGAGATGAGATTGATTGAAAGACGTGTACCTGAGTAGAAATGTCACAAGGAAAGCTTTCCCACTATATAACTAATGCATGCTAATTCAAAGTGAAGGAGAAAAAGGAGGGGGGAGGAGGAGGAGGAGGAGGAGGAGGAGGAGGAGGAGGAGGAGGAGGAGGAGGAGGAGGAGGAGGAGGAGGAGGAGGAGGAGGAGGAGGAGGAGGAGGAGGAGGAGGAGGAGGAGGAGGAGGAGGAGGAGGAGGAGGAGGAGGAGGAGGAGGAGGAGGAGGAGGAGGAGGAGGAGGAGGAAGGAAAAAGAGGAGAAGGTAAAGGAGGAAGAGGAGGAAGGAGAGGAAGGGGGAAAGAAGGAGGAAGAGGAAGAGAAGGAGAAGAAGAAAGGAAGAAGGAGAATAGGAAGAGGAGGAGGAGGAGGGGAAGAGTAGGAGGAAGAGGTACCAGTGGCCTCTGCCAGAACTGGCCGGTGGAGGCACCCAACTGTAATGAAAACCTGACAGTCTCAGGCAGCCTGACATTGCCTGTGTATGTGCATGGCCTTTGCTCCATCCCTATGGGGACTGCCCTTGGAACAGCCTGGCCTTGGCTGGAGAGCTGAGCTGAGCCCTTGAGAAGACCATGCACTAATCACACTTTCTACTACATCACCAAACCAAGTTGGCAGAGGGAGCTGCGCAGCACCTCATCTTGTCTGCTACACTAGAAATACTTTTTAGTCGATTAGTTTTAATTCTACATTCATCTTCATCATGTCCTAGAATTCAAGTACTACAAAGCATTCTTTACTATAACTGACCTTTCAGTGCTCCATCTACTTGCTGGTCCAATTGCTCCCTCATGCTTCCCACGCATACACTAAGGATTCATGGAAGTCAGCTACTTATCTCAGCTCCTGTAGGGGTCTCATGCAGAGGCTCAGATCTACATTGTCCCCACCTGGAGTTATGCTTCATTTGCTAACACATATTTTATTTTTCTTCTTTTTTATTTATTTCTTCTTTACCCTGTGTCTACTAAGCTTACCTCCCAAGTAAACTACTACCACTCAAATACTTGTCCCAAGATGTGCTTCTTCAAGAATTCTGACTAAGATGCTGAAAAGCAAAAAACACTTCTGAATATCATGTCCTTATGTTTGTGAATCATCGTTAAATTCTTTTTTTTTTTTGGCCAGTCCTGGGCCTTGGACTCAGGGCCTGAGCACTGTCCCTGGCTTCTTCCCGCTCAAGGCTAGCACTCTGCCACTTGAGCCACAGCGCCCCTTCTGGCCATTTTCTGTATATGTGGTGCTGGGGAATCGAACCTAGGGCCTCGTGTATCCGAGGCAGGCACTCTTGCCACCAGGCTATATCCCCAGCCCCCATTGTTAAATTCTTTCTAGTCCATATGCATCCAGCATGAGCATCCCCAAACTCACTGATTTCACACCCATTGGAGACATTCATGAGTTTCCATGCACACGGTTTACTCACCATTGTTGTACACTGAGCTAGGCACCTTACAAGTATGGACAACTCTTAAATATCCTTTATCTAAGTGTATGTCTAGATAAGTAAAAAGAATCAGTGAGGAGACTAGAGGAAGTTCATCTCTCTTTTGTAAATAAACTCCATCTTCTAATGTAAAGACAAATGACTTTTTTTTTGTCTGTCATGGAACTTGAACTCAGGCCCTAAACACTATTCCTGAGCTCTTTTGCTCAAGGTTAGTGCTCTACTACTTTGAGCCACAACTTCATTTCCAGTTTTCTCCTGATTAATTGGCTCTAAGAATCACAGACTTTCCTGCCCAAGCTGGCTTTGAACTATGATCCTCAGATCTCAGCCTTCTGAGTAGCTAGGATTAGTCATGAGCCACCAGTGCCTGGCTGTCATCCTCTCCCCCCTCCCCCCAGAAAATCTTTTCTCATTCCTTTGTTGTTTGTCTTCTTTTGCAGACACCAGGTCTCTTGAAGAAAACTACACTTGGCCAGTTCCCATTAGTCATGATGTCTTCCAAAGTTTAAAAAATAATGAAAGTCTGCTATGTGAAGTCCTCCTGAAAAAGTTTGGCTGTGTCTCTACCCTGTTTTCTCCAGCTCTGGAAGGAAACAGCAAATCCCTTGTTGAACCAGTCTTCAGAAAAAGGCTGGTGCTCGGACTGGAGTTATCTGTTTGGAAGGATGATCTCACCAAACACGCAGTTGACGCTGTGGTGAATGCAGCCAATGAAGATCTTATCCACTCAGGAGGCCTGGCAGGGGCCCTGGAGAGAGCTGGTGGCCCTGACATCCGAGAGGAGAGCAGAAGACTTGTGGCCACCTATGGTAAAATACCAGTTGGTGGGATAGCTGTCACTGGAGCTGGGAAACTTCCCTGCAAAATGATTATCCATGCTGTGGGGCCTCAGTGGCAGCTGCTGGGTCCAGAGCTATCTATCCAGAAGCTACAAACTGCTATTATAAATATTCTGAACCGTGCCACCTGTGAACATGTGCCCATTAAAACAATAGCTATCCCAGCTCTAGGCTCTGGAATTTTTCAGGTTCCTGTGGGTTTGTGTACAAAGGTAATTTTACAAACCATTTGCTATCATTTACAAAGGAATCAAGTGGGTCATTTGAAAGAAATTCACCTGGTGAGCAATGAGGAGCGTACTGTTGCAGCTTTCCTAGCTGCTTCAGAATCCATCCTAGGGAGGAATGAGCTGGACCTCTGGAAGAGTCCAGAAACCATGCCTCTTTTCAATACAGAACCCCAGCTTGTCCAGGGCCACGTTGAACATCAGGAGGTAAATATTTGCTTCTGTTTTCCAGTATTGCTAATGGGGATCCTAAAATAGTTTATTATGTATTGAGAGATTTTAGAGTATGTATGATCTAAAACTGTGTAGGCAGCTCCTTGTTGGAGTTAAGCATGTGGGCTTCAGAGCCTGGCCATCTGGATTTGAATATCAGTGTTGCCATTGACTGTGGGCCTGGAACTTTTACTTCACATCTTTTCAATCTGCAAACAAAAATACTAAGAGCACTTATATCTCAGATCTAGAATTAAACCCTATATACCTATAAAGTTCTTCCCATGGAGCTTGGCACATTATTAGTACAGATTTATACTAATAATGATTATTATAAATAATAATAAATAAAATAAAATAAATAATAATAATAGTTTTGGTGTCATGAGGAATTAAAACAACTTTTGACCTCAAAAGAATTTTTTTTTTTGCCAGTCCTGGGGCTTGAACTCAGGACCTGAGCACTGTCCCTGGCTGCTTTTTGCTCAAGGCTAGCACTCTGTCACTTGAGCCACAGCATCACTCTGGCTGTTTCTATATATGTGGTGCCAAGGAATCGAACCCATGTCTTCATGTATACGAGGCGAGTGCTTTACCACTAGGCCATATTCCCAGCCCACCTCAAAAGAATTTAAATTTACTCATCTTTTTTTTTTGGCTGTCCAAGGGTTTGAACACAGGACCTCTTACTTACTAGACAGGTGCTCTACCACTTGAATCATGCCTCCAGCCCTTTTTAGAATCTAAGTTATTTTTTTTCAGATATAGTATTGTGCTTTTTGCTCTGGACAGGCCAGGGCCTATCATCCTCTAAGTGACACCATTCATGTAGCTGGGATAACAGATATGTCCCCCTGCACCACTGCACCCATTTTTAAAAATTGAGATGGGTAGTGGGTCTCACTAACTTTTTGCCTGGATTGGCTTTGAACCATCATCTTTCTGATCTCTTCCTCCTAAACTGGGATTATAGATATGTGCCACCATGTCCAGCCCTATTATGTCCTTTTCTATTTAAATATGTTTTTATTTGAAAAATTTCACTAGGGAGACAAATCAATATTTATGAAACAGTCTATAAATATAAATGAAAAGAATATTTAAGTGTATGTAACTTTATGGAAAAAGTATAGGAAAACAATAGAGATTATTTCAGGAGTTGTGAGTTTGGGATTTGCTCTTAAGTGCAATGATAACTAGATAACTACAGTGGCCCTATCAGAGATACACAGAGGAACTCGCAGAGACAATGAACTTAAGTCATAGGAAACACAAATGGAATTCAGTGTTATAGTCTAGTTATTTTCTTAGCCCTTTTATAGAAGACAAGGTATAACTTAGCATTTAGCACAAAGGCCAGGGACTTGGGAGAGAGGGTAACAGTGAACATAGATAGTTCTGGGTTACTACAGCTCCTTCGTTAGGCAGAATGCATTTTGAGGAAAGGATTGTGGCTTTCTCATCTCTGTAGTCCCAGAGCCTTTTCTAGGTATGCTGTCCACCCATCAGTGATGGATAAGTGAAAGAAACAGGGAGCAAGGACTGTGACCAAGGAAGAGAAAAGATGTAAGGCTTGCTCACTTTCTCTCTCTCTCTCTCTCTCACTCTCTCTCTCTCTCGCTTTCTCACTCTCGCTCTTCATTCCTTTCTTTCTCTCCTTTATCTCATTCTTTCTCTCTTTCTCCCTCCCTTCCTTTCTCTCTTTCCTCCCTCCCTCCCTCCCTCCCTCCCTTCCTTCCTTCCTTCCTTCCTTTCTTTTTTGCTGGTCCTGGCACTTGAACTCAGAGCTTGGGTGCTATCCCTGAGCTTTTTCATTCAAGGCTAGTTCTCTACCACTTTAAGCCAAAGCTCTACTTCTGGTTTTCTGGTGACTAATTGGAGATAAGAATCCCACAAACGTTCCTGCCTGGGCTGGCTCCAAATCTTTTTTTTTTTTTTTTTTTTTTTGGCCAGTCCTGGGCCTTGGACTCAGGGCCTGAGCACTGTCCCTGGCTTCTTTTTGCTCAAGGCTAGCACCCTGCCACTTGAGCCACAGCGCCACTTCTGGCCATTTTCCGTATATGTGGTGCTAGGGAATCGAACCCAGGGCCTCATGTATAAGAAGCAAGCGCTCTTGCCACTAGGCCATATCCCCAGCTCCTGGCTCCAAATCTTGATCCTCACATCTCAGTCTCCTTAGTAGCTGGGATTACAGGCCTGAGCCACCAGAGCCTGGCTTCTCTCCTTTCTTTATCAGTGATCTTCCTTATGGCCACAAATAGACTTAACCATCAGTAAAAATACCACTTGCTGCTTACAAGACAGAGAAGACACCCCATGAAGTGAGGTATTTAAGAAGTGATTGGTGCAGGTTTAATTGAAAATTAAAGGGGCTGGGAATATGGCCTAGTGGCAAGAGTGCTTGCCTCCTACTCATGAAGCTCTCGGTTTGATTCCCCAGCACCACATATACAGAAAACGGCCAGAAGGGGCGCTGTGGCTCAGGTGGCAGAGTGCCAGCCTTGAGCAGGAAGAAGCCAGGGATGGTGCTCAGGCCCTTAGTCCAAGGCCCAGGACTGGCCAAAAAAAAAAAAGAAAGAAAGAAAATTAAAGTACAAACTCTGTAATTGACTAACTTATTCCTTCAACTGAAATATTATTGTATTTACTTATTTCCAGCAGGATTAGAAACTTCATGTTTTAAAGAGTGCCAGTACCCCCAAGTGGCAAATTCTGAAATATCTCTTATCATCTCCGTGTGTGTGTGTGTGTGTGTGTGTGTGTGTGTGTGTGTGTGTGTGTGTGTTTTGCCAGTTCTGGGGCCTGAACTGAGGGCCTGAGCACTATCCCTGGCTCAAGGCTAGCACTCTATCACTTGAGCCACAGTGCTACTTCTGGCCTTTTCTATATATGTGGTGCTGAGGAATCGAACCCAGGGCTTCATGTATACAAGGCAAGTAGTCTACCACTAGGCCATATTCCCAGCCCCATCTCATTGTTGCCATCTCTTAGATCAGGTGTTTTTCACTAATAGACAGAGGTGAGACACAACTTCCAAATTCATATCATTTGACTCTACTTTTCTGAGCTCCTTGCAGATTATCATCTGCTTGCTATGAATATATTCTTTCTTCGAGGTTATTGTTAGTGATTTACAATTTTCCTTTGCATTCAGTTCAAAAGTCTCGCCTAATTCTTTTTAATTCCTCAACCCATTCTGCTTTTTAAATTCCCTTCTAGGGAGATTTTTAATCCATGTGTACAGCAGCTCTTTATCAACAGATAATGTTACCTTATTTGTTTTTTCAAGTTTTTGAATGGAGAGGACAAGGAAATACCATGTAACTAAATACGGAAAGAAGAAGAGCTTTTTGCTCTGGAAATAGTAGCTACAAATACAAGTTATGAAGAAAATTCCCCATAGATTAAGAAACTTCATTGTTAAAGTTCAGATGTGAAGCAAATTTAGTAGCTCATTAATATCCATCTGTCCACTAAGTTAATTACTGTCAACTCTGTCAATCTTGAACAAGGAAGACACAGAAGAAAGTAGTTCCAAATTATAGGAAAAGTTATTGCAAATAGTCACTATGGTAAAGGACCTACACACTAATCTTTTTTCTATAGACTGTTATATAATAATAACAATATCATAGCTACTAACATATACTGAATGTTTACTATGTGTCAGGTATAATTTTAAGTACTTTACAGGAACTAACTCATATAAAACAAGCCATCTATTCCATCTATACAGTTTTATGAATGTATCACATTTAAAGATGAATTTGTATTTGAAGTTTATCTCTAATTCAGGCCTAACATAATAGTGACTGTAGTGAACAGGACATTAATATTTGTTATATTTTAACCTTTAACAAATATATATAATTTATATTTATTATATTTATATTACATTTTGTTTTTCCCTATCTTTCCTGTACATATTTCCCTTAGATGTTGAAATAGATCACGCAATTGCTGTTTACTAGAACTTCTCTAAAGCCTGTTTTAGATGCATGGCAGGGAGAAGGGAACTGGTAACATCAGTGAGGTCAAGTGTGGTATGTACAGGTAGAAACAGATAGATATTGGTAGTGATGGTTGTTAGCCCTGCTAATGATTGCTTTGTGTTTTTCTTACTTTAGGCTTTCAAAGCAGAAATGACAAAGTTCAACTCACATCATCGCAATGATAACAATGGTAAGAACTTCACAGGCCTAAAAATGCGTCTCCTATCACGGGCTCATTCTGTTCTTGTGATCTCACTCACTGAGTTCTATGCTTTCCAGGATATTTGATTTTTAAACCTCATAAGAGAAAGAAGTTAAAGAAAATCTCACTTAGCAGGAGATAATACAAATATCCCAGCTGAAATCAGAAGATGAACTCTTCTGTGAGTTGACAGACACTAGCAGGAGCCAGATACGATGAAGCCAACCCCTTCTAAGTTAACTTTTGTATTCCTAAGAAGGCTATAAAATGTCCTTATGGATTGTCTTTATATCTAGTTCAACCTTTAGAAATATGTATTTAAAAGTGGAGTTGTTACATTGACAATATTCTTGGGCTTTTGTTTTTGTGTCTTATTCTGCATTATGTAAAAGCTTTCCATGTTACTTATAATGGTCATTTCAGTCTCCCACTGGACCAGAGAGGAGCAAAGAACAAATGGCCTTGAAGCTGAATCTCCTACTGTCAATCTGATGGGAACCAACAAGGAAACGATGCAAGAAGCTGCAGCATGGATCAAAAGGTTACCGACTTCCCAAGACCACTACCGTATTGAGAATAATCATATTCTCTACTTTGGGAAGGAGGAACACGATGACCTGTCTCTGATCCAGAAAACCACTCGCGTCTCCATTACGGAGCATATCCTTACAGGAAAGACATATTTGGAGATTAAAGGAGACCGATCTGACCTCATAGAGGTAGTTATGAAAATTGAATGTATGCTGTTTGATGTTCAGGAGAAAGTGGCAAGAAAAAATAAGAAAGCCCTTTGTAACTTTTTAGGTGAGTAACTTCTTACTAAGTTAAAAAGTTAACTCTCCCAATTGTTCCATCTTTGTGAATTGTAAATATGTGGAGAAGAGGTAAGATGGGAAAGAAGAAAGCAAACCATTCTAATTGTGTTAGGTCACTAAGATTCCCACTCCCCCCCCCCCACACACACACTGTGTTGGCTTGAATTGAGGGCCTGGGAGCTGCCTTTGAAGTTTTTTTTCCCCCCTCAAAGCTAGCACTCTACTACTTGAGCCACAGCTTCACTTTCAGCTTCTTGGTGGTTAAATGCAGATAAGAGTCTGATGAACTTTTCAGCCTGGGCTGGCTTTGAACCACAATCCTTAGAGATCAGCCTCTTGAGGGTTACAGTCAGGAGCCACTGGTATCCAGTTTAGGTCATTAAATGGTAAAGTGTTACCCTTACGCAAAGAAGCTTAGAGACAATGACAGGCCCTGAATTCAAGCACCAGGACTGGCATACACAGACAAAAAGTTTATCCCTAATTCTGTAAATTGAGCATTCAAATGATAATTCCACTTATTTCTTTTATTGAATTTTATTATACTGGTTTATTGATGGCAGCATTATGATCCCTAAAACAAACTTTCTTCCTTCTTTCCTTCTTTCCTTCCTCCCTCCCTCCCTCCCTCCCTCCCTTTTTTTACTCCCTCCCTCTTTCTCTCACTCTTTTCATTCTTTCCACAGTCTTGCTAGGTAGCTCTTCGGTCCTGCCTCAGCCTCCCTAGTGCTGGGATTATAAGTGTGTACCACCATACCTAGCCATCATCCCTAAAATTTCTTTGAACTGTCACCAATTAATGTATTCATTAGTTCTGTGACATATACTTAAAAGTATCTTCCTTTCAAAGGATAATATGGGGATTAGGGCCTGGAGAAATCATTTTAATAGAAACTGAGAGCTAACTGGGAAACTGTGTCATCTAAACTGCCACCCTAGGGATACAGATATAGTTCAAATGATAGAGTGCCTGCCTACCAAGTGTGAGGTCCTGAGTTCAAATCTTAGTAATGCTGGCACACAAATATAACTACAGCTTGGGTTGTGGCACACCCTACAATCCTATGACTCAGGAGGCTAAGGCAGGAATTTTTTGTGAGTTTGAGACCAGCTTGGGTTACATAGTGAGTTCCAAGTCTGAGCTAATTGTCTTAAAAGAGCCAGGTGCCAGTAGCTCCTAGCCACTCAGGAAGCTGAGATCTGATCATTATCAGTCAAAGCTAGCCCTGGCTGGAAAGTCTGTGAGACTCTAGTCTCCAATTAAATATTTTTTAAAAGCTGGAAGTGAAGCCATGGCTCAAGTGGTAGAGTGCCATCCTTGAGTGGATAAAGCTCAAAGACAGCACCTAGGCTCTGAGTTCAATCCCCAGGACCAGCACAGAAACTAACCAACCAAAAAACCCAAAAAAGTGACACCTGAGAGAAGATTACTTCATGTATTCATATATGTGTCAAGCATTGTGCAAAGGGTATACACAGATGGACATTGTTTCTGCTCAGAGTCTAATTGAGGATAGAGACAAACGATATGGTGAGCTATGGACATAGAGGGTAAAAGTACAATAGGACATGAAGGTGAGACACTTCACATAGACTTGGGAGGTGAGGAGAAAGGTCATTTATAACACAAGAGGTGTTATGAATGGAGAATTGACTCGTCAGTGGTAGATAACCAGACAATGAAAGAATTTGAGAAATAACACTAGAACTCAGAGTCTGTGGCTCACACTCATAACCAACCCCAGGTACTTGGGGAGCAGAGAATGGATTGTGGTTCCAGGCTAGACTGTGCAGCAAAATCCCTAAGACTATGTCTCTATGGAGGGAACCTGGTGGCACATGACTGCGATCCCAGAGAAGATGAAAAGCCTAAAAGGAGGTGGATCAAGAATGGCTCTTGCAATGAGGTGGGAAGCAAGACTACCTCAAAAAACATGCATACATACAGATAAACAAACAAACCAGTAAGAACAGAGCTGGAGACATGGCTCTTTTGATCCTTGCTAGTGAGTGCTTCTTGACTAAAGCTGATGGGGCTTTGGGTCCCTGATTTCCAGTACAGTACCTGGCAAGTACTAGGAGCTTGGCTAGTGTTTCTTGAAATCAAAGAATTGAATTCTAATATTGTACTTTGTAAGTGTGAGGTCTTGCTTTCCAGACTTAATTTACAGTATCTTCTTTTGAAGTTTTGAGATTTTGGAGCCCTCTGTTAGGGAGTTCTCCTCGTCTTCTTTCTTCTTTTTTTGTGTGCTGGTCCTGGGGCTTGAACTCAGGACCTGGGCACTGTCCCTGAGCTTTTATACCTGAGGATAGTGCTCTACCTCTTTGAATCACAACACCATTTCTGGCATTTCAGTAGCTAATTGGAGATAAAGAGTCCCATGAACTTTCCTGTCTGGGCTGGTTTTGAACTGCAATCCTAAAATCTCAGTCTACTGAGTAGCTAGGATTACAGGCTAGAATACTGACTAAGTGTTCTTTTTCTTGCATGTACAACTTGGCTTTTTAATGAGTTACTCTGAATTGGTCACCTGATTTTCATGGTAAACTTATTCAATTAGATAAAATCCTGGGGAAGAAGGTCACTTGCATAAAAACAAGTTGTATTTTAAAAAGGAAGGAGAGAAGAAGGAAGGAAAAAGGGAGGGAGGAGGAAGAAGGCACAAAAGGAAGAAAGATTTAATCTTCAAATTTTATTCTTCTTGATTGGGTGATGAATGAGTGATGCTTTTTCCCAGTATTTTGCCTTGTGGTTTTAGAGAACAATGATGAAAGTCAGATTTCTAATCTTATCTTTGCTTACTAGCGTCTTAATTTATTGGACAAGTTACTTTCTCAGAACTTTAATTTCCTTATAAAGTTGAATTAATTATTTCAATAATGGTGTTGTGATGATCAAATGAAGTAGAGAAATGAAATCTCCTTGAAAACTTTGAAGTGTTACATAAATGTACTACTGTTTTCCATCATTCAGATGTTCTTAATCATCTTTTTGCTGATAGGTAACCTGACCAGAAATACAAATACTTCTAATCAGTATCACAACTTGTGTCCTTATAATACTGATCATAGAAGAAGGAATATTATTAATGCTTGTTTTCTCTTACATCCCTTTGGTCTCATAATCCAAACTATCCAAGGACAAGTTTTTTATCCTTCCATTTTATTCTATGACTTATTTTTATTGTAGTTCTTGCATGTCCTAAACAATACGAGACATATGCTTTAAATGGGCTAGTCGTTTCCTCTAGAATTCATTTTATTAAATTTCTTTTTTGAAATTTTCATTAGCACACATTGTACAGAGCTTCATTATGATATTGAGGACATGTATATAATTTACTTTGATCAAATTTGCCTCATCTAAATAAATTACTCTTCCTTAATCCTTTCCATTTCCCCTCCTTTTATTGTTTTTGGTGGGTTTCGTTATGCTATTTTCATATGTATATGTAACATTTCTGTATATTCACCCTGTCACCTTTTCTTTTCTCCATTTCCTCCCCCATTTTAAAATCTGGTCATATTGCTTTAAGTCTAGTTTCCACAGATGAGCAAAAGGATGCAATGTATGTATATCTGAGCTTGTCTTGTCTTACTTAACATGATGATCTCCAGATCCATCCACTTTACATAATTTCATTTCATTCTTCTTTATGGCTGAATATATTGTATAAATGTACCATATTTTCTTACCTTATCATTGGCTGTTGGGCAGCTAGGCAGGTTCCACATCTTGGCTATTGTTAATAGTGATGCTATAAACATGGATATGCAGGTATTCCTATTGTATATTAACTTACACTTATTGCATATGTTGACTCTATTGTATGTTGACTTATATTCCTTTGGATATATGCCCATGACTGGTATACCAGAATATCATTACATTTCTTTACAAGTTTTCTTCTTGATTCAGTGCATTGAGACACAGTTTTGCCTTATTCATTTTTAGGACAATGGACTGATCAGCAACCCAAACAGCAAAATGAAACTATAGAAAATATCTTATATCATCGATGTCTATTGGCTTTATGTCCAGAAGTTCAACGTGGAAAGAAAATGTTTAAAAAATGTGGTTTGCAAGTTATAAAGGTATAACCTAATTAAAGAGGGAATTTGGCTAATGTTGCTATTGATTAACTGGAACTGTAGGCAACAGAAAAGCTCACCTGTCAGTAACTCAGCTAACTGCTCAGTGGCCTGGAATCCCAGGAGTAAGACTTGCAGGAAGGCAAGCATGAGGGTATAGTTGGAATTAGGAGGCAGAAATGATGTCAGAACATACAAAACATAGATTCAAGATCCATTCAAGGTGAGTGATCTGCCCATCTTTGAGCAAAATAAAAGAAAGTAGAAAACATGATAGTATAGCATTTATCACCCTGTATTGTAATTGTACTTAGGTTTGAACTCAGGGCCTTGAGCTTACTAGGCAGGTAATCTTCCACCGGTGCTATTTCCCTAGTCTTTGTTTACCTGTTTTTTTTTGTTTTTTTTTTGGCCAGTCCTGGGCCTTGGACTCAGGGCCTGAGCACTGTCCCTGGCTTCTTCCCGCTCAAGGCTAGCACTCTGCCACTTGAGCCAAAGTGCCGCTTCTGGCCGTTTTCTGTATATGTGGTGCTGGGGAATCGAACCTAGGGCCTCGTGTATCCGAGGCAGGCACTCTTGCCACTAGGCTATATCCCCAGCCCTGTTTACCTGTTTTTATATCTCAGTAAACCCTGAGCTTTAACAAGGCATACACTATTTCTGTATTACTGACCATTGTATTACCAGTGCCTAGGACATAGAGATTATCAGTGAATTTTTATGAGATAAATTTATTGAAGAAGAAGCAAGGGGTTTTGAGAAGACAAAAATAGTCAGATTAGAAGATTATGGGTAGGAGAGAATGTCATGTAACTTTATATGAAAAGCAAATTGCATACAAAATAATATGCATAAAAGTGCCTTTACTTTTGAGGCAGAACAAGAGGTGATTTAAATTGCTTTAATTTTTTTATTGTATTTAAGTATTTGTACAAGTAGATGCCATTACATTAAGTAGGTGCTATTTAACAAAGAAGTTTATAAGTTCAGTGCATCTTGATCAATGTTATCCTCTTCCTCATTCTCATCCTCCTTCGACTTACTCCTTCCCTTACTTTTCTTAATTTTTGTGGTAAATACAATGAATTCCTGACTGCATTCACCCTCTTCCCCCACCCCCTCCCCCACTTTATTCACCTACGCGTCTCTGCTTAGCTTCATCCCCTCCCCTCTTGGATATACTTTTCTTGGTGCTGATTTTGTTGGGCTTTGACCATAAATAATTACACTATTTGAGTTCTCTATAGAGTCTATTATACTTCTGTTAATTCATCCAGTTTTTTTTTTTACCCCCCCCCCCTTTGTCATAGGTGGAGGAGATAAAAAATGCAGAGCTCACGGCTGCCTACCAAAAGAAGAAGAAAATGATGGAAGTGAAAACCAAGCGATCACCTGCGAGCGTCAGGGCATTCCAGCAAGTTCCATTCCAGTTTCTTGATGCTGTGTGCAGAGTCGGCTTTCACAGGTTCTACACAGCATCCTGTAGTAGGTGTCAGTCCATCATCATCAAGGTTGCCCAATGTGGGTGCTGGCAAGCACTCGCTCGGGCCAGCAGGTGGCCCCCCCATGAAAAAGCATTTCTCGCAGTAGGGAAAGGGTCATTGTAATTGGGCTTTAGAAGTGAATGTTTTGGAAAGGGTTACGTTTTGATCCTTTACATCTCTGGTTGATGGGTTTTGCATTGATAAACGCATGAGCAGTGGGATTCATGGTTCACTGCTTCTTCTCATTTCTGTTTCGGTGTCCTGGTTGCAGCTTTTATTATTGTTGTTGTTGTCATTGCTCTTATTGGCTTACTTATCTCAACAAAATTATTATCACTATCACTGAGCCATCCTCATCTCTTAATTAAAAGGATATTTTCCTAAAGTTAAGGCAGTCTGCACTTTCTCTTTCATCCTCTTTCTCTCGTGTAGTCTATTAGTGAATGAATTACATATCATGTGGCAGGTGAAATACATATTATCTCAAGATCCTTCCCAGCCATGGGAATTCTATGTGAAGCTTCTCTTCTCATGAGTACAAAAATGTTCAATACACAATTGCTATAGTGTGCCTTTTCCTCTCTCCAAAGGAGACTAAGAACTTGAGAAATAATCACGGAGAGGTTCCTAGCTATGTAGGTACATTTTGCTCAGCTCATTAAATATGCAGCTCTTGATCTTTACCTTTCAAACAAACATATAGCTTGATCCTTGCTATAGAGCCAGTCCCAACAGTCTGAAGGTTCTGAAGATCATCTTTATACCAGAGAAAACATAGGTAGTATCAGGTAAAAACTGAGCATGAACAATTTCTGGGGGTGTAATAGATAAATGAATCCTCATAAGAAAGTCTTTTGAGTGAAACCAAGGAAGTAATGATATATGTACTATTTCTATACTCTGTCTTTCCATACTCTGTCTTTTTCTCTCATGTGTACAGTTTAGTTTTTTTTTCTTTTGTACTAGTACTAGAGCTTGATCTCAGGGCCTGGATGTTGTCCCTTAACTTTATAGCTCAAGGCTGGCACTCTACTACTTGAACCACACCTCTTCTCCCAGCTTTTGGGTAGTTAATTGGAAATAAGAGTCTCTAGAACTTTTACAGCCTGGGCTACCCTTGAACCTTGATCCTCAAATCTCAGCCTCCTAGAATTACAGGAGTAAGCCATAGGCACCTGGCTTGTTGCTAAAGTCTTAAACTGACACCTTCTTTTGTTCCTTCACTGACTTTTCCATAGCCCTACTTTTACTTAAAACTCTCTCCAAGATTGTCACTATTTTCCTAATCTGGTTAATGCCCTCTTTTCATGCCCATGCCCAGAATTTTCTGCCCAGTATCTATACACATTCTTTTTCTCCAGACATCTAAGGAATTTCTTATCCTCTCAAGAAAACAGTCCCACACACTTATCCAATCTCTTAATCAACCTTAAGTTCAGGCAGTTCTCTGTTAAAACATAAAAGTAGGGCTGGGAATATGGCCTGGTGGCAAGAGCACTTGCCTCGTATACATGAAACCCTGAGTTCAATTCCCCAGCACCACATATATAGAAAAGGCCAGAAGTGGCCCTGTGGCTCAAGTGGTAGAGTGCTAGCCTTGAGCAAAGAGGCCAGGGACAGTGCTCAGGCCCTGAGTCCAAGTCCCAGGACTGGCAAAAAAAAAAAAAAAGCATAAAAGCAAAGGATTGCCTTTACTTACTCATTACATAATGACACTTGAAGGTCAGAAATACTGCAGAGAACTCCTGTATTGAAGGAAGAAAAGGAAAGTGCAGCAGTCCTTACCATGTGCTGCTGGATGGAACAGGGAGGACTCTTTGTTCTAGGAGTGAATACTTAGTTGCACTCCAGAAAGAAAATATTTGGTCATTTCCAGGCTTACTACTAGTGGGCTGTAGACTGCTTTAACTGCATGGATGAGAGATTGTAAAGCGCAGAGCCAGGCAATGATTCCTTTTCCCCTGGGAATTCTAGTTTTTTTTCTGAGATTTCTCTTTTTCTGCTTGTCTTGACGCTCGGGACACTCTTCAATAAAGCAAATCCCTTCTTAAAATTTCTAAGAGCTCTAGTCACATCTCCTCAGATTCTTTTCTTTCTAGAGCTAGAAGAACTTTTGTGTTTACGAGAGAAAACTACTCTTGGGTTAGTTTTGGGTTAGTTATTCCCTCCTCTCTCATATATGGTAAGGACTCTTTTTATTGTGTGCCAGTCCTGGGGCTTGAACTCAGGTCTGGGCTCTGTCCATGATGAATGCTCCACTACTCAAGCCTCAGGTCCACTTCTGGGTTTTTGATAGTTAGAGATATGAATCTCTCAGACTTCGTGCCTAGGCTGGCTTTGACCATGATTCTAAGTAACTAGGATTTCAGGTATAAGCCACCAGTGTCTGGCTCAAGAACTCTATTTTCATGTGAAAAAAATCCTTCAGGTTTAGCTTTTAATTCAAAAGGCCCTTTTCTTCTCAGAAACTCTGAAAGCCATAATTTCAAGACCATATTATCTCTGTGAATATATATATACATACATACATATATATATATGTTCTAAGCTTTATCTTTTTGCTCTTGAGGTAATATGTAGCAAGAATGCAATGGAGAAGGAAAATCAAATTGTTTCATTTTTCTTTTTCTAAGCAGTCCTAACCTTGGATGCCTCCTGCTGCTAAGCGAGTGCTCTGCTACTGAGCCACATCTCCAGCATTTTTTGTGCTAGTTAGTTTTCAGGTAGAGTCTTGCTTCTTCCCAGATCTATGTCTGGACTGTGGTCTGCCTATTTTAGGCTTTTGTCATAGCTAGGATGATGTCGGGCCTCTGAGACCCCTTCTCCTCACTTCTCCAGAGGAGATGCCCAAATATTGGAGTCTCTAGGACCCCTTTCCCCCTATCTCCCGGGGGAATGCCTGAACCCCAGAAACCCTCATGGGTTACACTAAGTTGAGGAAAGGTTGCTGAAGCCTCCCCTCCCTCCAGTCCCCTCACATTTCAGGAGCGGTGGCGGAAGAAGACATCAGGGAGACACCTGGATGTTTGAATGGGTCTCAAAGGATTTAATTGGGAGGGGGTTTATATAGCGGTAATGGCGGGAAAGGAGGGGGACTGGCCAAAGGGCCACTCATGTCCATCAGGTGATGTCATGAAACTTCCTTTGTGGGCTGGACAACCCCCATCATGGTGGCAAGCATGTGTTTGCCTCCCCCAGGGGCAGGGTCTTCTCTTCCGGTTGAGGCTGGAAGGTGGGAGTGGCTAGCTTTAACACTGTCCCAGGGCTGGGGGAAGGGCAGCGTCTAGGGAGCTCTGGTCACCCTTTCCCCATTAAGGCCAAAACTGAGTCCCCAACAGGATGACAAGCATGTGGTACCGCCTCTAGCTTGAGACTTTCTCAAGGACATTTCTGCACAAGGTAGCCTGGAACTGTGATCCTCCTGATCTCAATCTTCCATGTAGCTAGATGACAGGTGCCTGTTGCTATGCCTACCTCTGGGTCAAGGAACATGTGAGTTTCTTTTTCTAGACTGGCCTCAAAACATGATCCTCTGGCAATCACCCTCTCAAGTAGGATTATGTATAAGACAACAGTGCTTGTCAAGAAGGAATTTTTATTTATTTATTTTTCCAGTCCTGGGCCTTGAACTCAGGGCCTAAGCACTGTTCCTGGCTTCTTTTTGCTTAAGGCTAGCACTCTGCCACTTGAGCCACAGCACCACTTCTGGCCGTTTTCTATATATGTGGTGCTGGGGAATTGAACCTAGGGCTTCATGTATACAAGACAAGCAAAGCACTCTTGCCACTAGGCCATATTCCTAGCCCCGGAAAATCTTTTTTTTAACCTCAAAATACTACCTTGCCACATCGAACTGTATTATATTTTATTTGTTTGTGAAGTTTAAAGAATCAGGATCATATCATGGTTGTTTTTGAATTTGTATGGCTGCACTGTTCAATGTAATAGCTGCTAGCCACATGTCTACTGAGCATGTGAAATGCAGCTAATATGAATTGAGATATACTGTAAATGTGAAATACATACTGGATTTCAAAGACACATTACAAAATATGGCTATTAGAAAATGGCTCATGCTTGTAATTCTAGCTACTCAGGAGGCTGAGATCAGAGATTTGTGGTTCCAAACCAGCATAAGCAGGAAAGCCTGAAAGACTCTTATCTTCAATTAACCATCAAAAAAGCCAGAGGTGGAGCTCTGGTAGAGCACTAACCTTGAGCAAAAAAAAAAAAAAAAAAGCTCCAGGACAGAGCCCAGGCCCTGAGTTCATGCCCCAGGACTGGGGTGTGCATGTGCGCTCACACACTCACGCACACACACACACACACACACTACATTGCATTTGTGACATATTTCATTCAGTGCTGCTTTACAACCTAAACCAGTATTTGATTAAGTGTTGAGAAGTTGCTATAGAGGGAAGGGAAAATAAAGGAAGGATACGGATATATGTTTAAAGACGCTTTTTAATCATCTGAGGTTTGTTTGTTTCTTTTTTTTTCTGTGCTGGGGACAAAACCAGAGCTTTGTACATGGACTCTCTCTCCCAAGTGACTTTGAAATGAGCATTGAACAGGATTGCCTTTGAGGTCCAGAATTTCTTAGTTAGCGTGTGTGTGTGTGTGTGTGTGTGTGTGTGTGTGTGTGTGTGTGTGTGTGTGTTTTAATGAGAAAGGGTCTTAGGCTTGAACTCTAATCCTCCCACTTCAAGCTTCCAGAGTTTTGGGATTATAGGCATGCACTGCCATGTAGTGTATAGTACAAGGTTCATTATTGAGTACCTTAATACTCCAGAGAAAATAGTACAGATTACAGACAATATGCCAGAATGAAGAATATTCATTTCTTCTAGTTGCAATTGGACATCTCCTCCTTAGTATCATGGTCTCCCAAATGCCTGATGGATGCAATGCCTGGCAAGCATGAACCTAGATGAGAAACTTGTGGAGAATTCTTGGTTGTAAATTCAGCCATGCCAGAATGAGAGCTGATGTCCTATACTTGACCCACGGTACAGAATACCCAATACAGAATTCTCAAACATTATAGACTGTGTGTAGCTTATAGAACCCAAGCAATGTTCTACGAAAAACAGATATTCCCTTCTATTATACTGTTTGTCACCTGCTTGATTAATGTTCTTGCTCTTCTCTCTCCAGCCCCCTCCTACCTCTCTCTCCTGGTACCAGGGTTTGAACTCAGGGCTTCTCACCTGTTGGGCTTGCTTGCACATAGTTGGCACTCTACCACTTGAGTTACTCTAGCCCCGCTTGGTTTATGTTAAATATGTTGGATCATAATTTCTCTGACTTTCAGATTCTTCATCTTTTAAATGGAAGCACAGATGAATTCAATCTGATTAGTGTAAAAATGCTTTGAAAGCCAGAGACTTCTCCATAAACTTGAATGACGCGTTCAAATGCAAACTATTATTATCTTGATGATATCAGTGCTAATTGGTCTTAAGGGAACAACTTTGGGTGCCTTGGCTGCAGAATCAATAGGCTTACAAGCAGGAAGATGTGATTATTTGAAAGACTAGCTAGAGGATACCTGAATTGGCAATATCTTTTGCCTTATTAGAATAATCTTTGATGTTCTTCTTTTCAGACCCACACTATGGAGCGGGCACATACTTCACCACCAATCTCAAAAACATAGCAGATAATGTCAAGATTTCTAACACCAATGAGTTCATCTATGTGTTTGAGGCTGAAGTCCTCAAAGGCTCCTCCTGCCAAGGTCATCGGTCAAATATTGTCCCTCCACCATTGTCTCCTGGAGCCTTAAATTGTTATGACAGTGTTGTTGACAGTGAGTCCAAGCCTGAAACCATTGTTATTTTTAATACTATGCAAGCTATACCCCGATATTTGTGGACTTGCATTCAGGATCATGAACAGCCACAGGGTTACTCATTAGGACCGGTGTCCTCTTCATGGTGGAATTGGGAAAAAAGTTCAAATGGCAGCTCTGTTGATTAATCTCCACATCATTTTAACAACTGGTATGGTCTTGCTTTGGGGGAACCAAGTAAGTGGTCATTATTAATTAACTCAAAGAGTAGCTTGCATATGTTCAAATGGGATATATGTTTGGATTGGCTGGGCTGTTGCAAGGACCCATCTTGCCTGAGTTTCTTCTTTCATCTTGGGATTGGGATGTAGATACCAACTGATACATTCTTACTACTGTTCCTTCTCCTTGCAAGTTGTTCTTTCATTTTTTAAGCTACAGGCAGTAGACAGTATGTATTATTTGTAATGAAGAGGTCATTCCCATGTAAAATCTTTATTTTCTACAAGTGATAGTCTGACATATTTGGATAGGAAAATAGCTCTAGATTGTTCAGAGAATCATATGATATGCCTTAGATACATTAAAATAAATGAACTCTGTTGGAGTAACTTTTGTCTGAATAATTATTTGTAAAATGTAATAATCTGAAGTTGAAGGACATTAAAAGACTAATACTCAGTTTAGATTCAATCTTATCAAGCAATGCTACCCAAATACCATGTAGCCTAAGTAATAATTAATCAAGTATTTATTGATCATCAGGAGAATTTAAGTTGCTTTCTGAGTTCTAAAGATATGGTACTAGACAAAACAATAGCCTCACAAATCTTTCAGCTTAAATAAACAGAAAGGCAGATACAGACAAAGTATAAATTGCTTGAAAAAATTAAGAGAGGGTGAAGGATAAATTAATCAAGGTTTGGAAGAAGGCCTTCAAAAGAAAATGAATTCAATCTGAGACCAATAGGAATGCAGCAAATGAGGAAGAGAGTTGGAGGTGTGTTTTAGGTAAAGAAAATGTCTTTTATAAAGGGTGAATCCACTGTGACTGGGTCTCAGATTGACTCCAAGGCCTATTTGTTTTTTTTTGTGTTTTTTTTTTTTGGCCAGTCCTGGGCCTTGGACTCAGGGCCTGAGCACTGTCCCTGGCTTCTTCCTGCTCAAGGCTAGCACTCTGCCACTTGAGCCACAGTGCCGCTTCTGGCCGTTTTCTGTATATGTGGTGCTGGGGAATCGAACCTAGGGCCTCGTGTATCCGAGGCAGGCACTCTTGCCACTAGGCTATATCCCCAGCCCACCAAGGGCTATTTGTAATGTAAAGATCAGCTAATCTCACTTCCAAATACATTTTAGGCTCTACTTCTAAAGTCTTCTTATCTCACATCCTCACCCTCTTGCAACAAATTTATCTTCTCCTCTGTGTCATTTCTTAACTTGCTTTTTTAAATGAGCAACAAGGATTAAATGCAGGGCCTTATGCTTGCTAGTCAAGTATTCTACTAGTTGAGGTATGTTCTCAGCCCTTTTGGCTAAGATCAAGTATGAGGTAGGGGTCTCCCTACCTTTGCCTGAGCTGGTTTTAAACTCACCATCCTTTTGTCTCTGATTGCAGAGTAGCTGGGATTCATTCATCTTCCTGAAAGACAAGCATTCTGATAGTCTTGTATAGTACTTTCCTTGGTTGTGCGTCTGAGGGTTCTGCCTTAGATACATGATTTGAAAGGTTTCTTGCCTTGCTCCCATGTCTCAGAAAGTCCCATTTGGGCCTTGCTCTAGCTGACTCTATCATCATGAAATGACCAGTCTATAGGGCATACAGAATGGATCCACGTAGAGCCATCACTATTCAGTCCCAACCTACCTATTCAGAACCTAGAACTCCTCATTTCCTATTGAAACAGCTATGAATCCATTTCCAAAATCTAATTGTATCTATCTCTTGGGAATCCCCTCCTCAGATGGGTCATGCATCTGGATCAGGAATAGCAAAGGGGACCAAATGTGGTAGCATGACTACAACCTCAGACACTTGGAAGGCAGAAATCATTAGAATGGTGGTGGTCATGACTAATCTGGGCAAAACTCAGCCTCCCAAGTATCTAGGATTACAGTAGCACCCAGCTACTCTATTCTTTTTATCATTACATAAAAGAAAAAAATAGCTCCCAAGGAAGCAGAGCAGAAAATAAACAAAAATGTTCTATAATATCATGGGACAGAAATGTCATTATTTTATTTAAAATAGGTAACATCTAGTTATTTAGTTGCATTTGCGTTCTTTTTAAGTATTCTTACATATAAATGTCTGAAGAATACTGAAGAGTACAGCCTCTAAAACTTAAATGTGAAATAAACAATTAAAATAAACTGCTGTACCAAAGGATAAACATTTTAAAAATATTGCTATATTTTTCATGTTTTTATTATTTGCTTAACTAGTGCTTCCACTCATTATTAATTGCGGTATTATTACTAGTACTACTGCTATTTGTTTACGTAATAGCAAATATGTAACAAGTCAATGCCTATTTTTATTTATGTTAAAAATATAGGAATATATGTGATTTACATTATTTTTATTTATTTGCATGCCTATTTACTGGCAAAGTTTTTTCAAGTCAGGCATTTCCAAATGTTAGCAAGAATGTGTAGAAAAAAGAATCTTACACAGTGTGGAGTATAAATTGGTACTTTGTAAACTAATCTGGCAATATCTAGTGCATTCATTTTCTATTGCCATGTAACAAATTACCAAAAAACCGAGTGGCTTAACAACCACTTATTATCTCACTGTTCCTCCAAGCCAGGAGTATAGGCATAGGTTAGCTTCTTTCTCTGCTTAGTGTCTAACAAGGTTCAGGAAAGTATATGGTCAAACTGTCCTGTCTGGAGGCTTGGCTGAATATGAATCTTCTTCCAACCTCTCTCAGGCTATTGACAGAATTCACTTGAATGTGGTTGTGTGCTTGAAGGCCCTAGACTCTTACTGATAGCTAAAGACTACACTCAGATCCTAGAGGCTACCTGACTAGTGGTTACCTGTCATGTAGTCATCTCCACAGGCAGTTGACAACATGATAATTTGTTCCCTTGAGGCAAGTGTGTAGCTCCAGTCTGGGAAGACAAAGTATTATGTAATGAGCTTTCATCATGGGAGGAGGTCTCTGCCTCTTTGGCCATACTCTGTTGGCTTAAAGTCAGAGAGAGGACACATCTACATTCAGGGAGTGGGGATATACATAGAAACACTGTGAGGCAGAGATCATGAGAGGGTATCTTAGAATTCTGCCTACCTCATCTGATGATGGTAAGGATGTATGTTGGGTGTGGTGGTGCATATCTGCAACCCCATTAATTAGAAAGTGGAGGCAGTTGAGCACAGTTATCGAAATCCTACCTTAAAAACATGAGGGGCATGGCTCAATTGGCAGGGTGCTTCCCTACCATGTGTGAGGCCCTGGATTCAGTCTCCAGTACAACAAAAATGTAATCAATGTATTTTCATATAGTAGTTTTCTGGCATATGGTATGGATGTATAAGAACGCTTGTAATAGCACTATTTGTAGCCGCAAAAACAGTATTTTATACCTTTTAAATTTCTCAAAATAACAAAAATACACAGTTAGGAAGATATTCTTATGAATTACTACTCTTCCCGGCTGGCCTTAAACTCTTGATTCGCTGTCTCAGCTTCCCTAGTTGCTGGGATTTATAGATGTGTACCACCACACCCGGCTCAAGAACTCATTTTTGATTTTTGATACTTCTTACAAATTATCAGGCAAAGGGGAAGGGCATGATCTAAAAAGAGAATAGCAAGAAGCTTCCAGTAAGCAAGCTGCACGTGATCTCTTTGGCCATGAGACACTGACTTAACACTTCTGTAGTATTCTTCGTCCTTTAACCATGCCATCATTCCTCCACACACACACACACACACAGAGAAAGAAATATGTACTGGATCATGTGCCTACTACGTGAGAGGCTATATCTGGAAAAGCAGGGGGAAATCTGTCCATTCTAGAACAGCTTAGTAAAGATAGCTTCGTTGACATAAATACCCTCTTCCCACCCTCTTCCCTTTCCCTCACCCCCCGCCCCATCCCCCCTTCAGCGATGGACCTCAAGCTTCCTGGTCAATGAGGTCCTGACCCTGGACCCAAGATTCCAGGACTCTGGGCTGTGGGACGCCTAACAGCCAGATGACTACCTCTCCCGGCAGGCTCTGCGGTGGGCGTCACCGCAGGGGCGCACGCAGGCGCGTTGGCCGGCCCCCTGCACGCAGGCGCATTGCGCACGCCGGCTGAGCTGGGTCTCACTGCTCGGTGCGCGGCGTCGAAAGGCGAGGCCTGGTGCGGTGCGCACCGCCGAGGTGGGGTCGGCTTGTCTAGGTGGTGGGTGAAAGAGGAGCGGCGGACGGGCGAGAGAGCGAGCACTTCACTCTAAGCAGTGGCACCCGGGTCGGTTGCCTCGAGCCGGTGAGTGCGGGCCGCGGCCCCTCCCCCTCCCGCCGGCGGATCCGGGCTGTCTACGGCGGGATCCGGGAGAGGCCCCGGGGCGAGGGCGGGCGGGCGCTGGCGGGAGCTCGAGCTCAGCTCCGTGGGGGCCCGGACGCTCGCGGTGCGTCCGTGCGTCACCGGCCCGGGCTGCCCTCAACGGCCGCGCGGCCGGCGAAGGTGAGGGTGGGGGCGGGGAGCGCCGGAGTGATCGCCGCCATCGGGATCGCCGGTCGAGGCGGGCGGGCGCGGCGCGGCGCGGCGCGGCGGGTGGAAGGAAACGGCGCCGGGGACTGCGGTGATGAGGCCGCGCGGAGCCTGCGCCGGGGCCGGGGCCGAGGCGCGCGAGCTGGAGGGTGGGCGGGCGGCGCGAGGGCTGCGCGGGAGGCGAGGACGAGCCGGGGAGGCGAGTCGAAATCCCGGCACCCCCTTTCTCCCCTGGAAGGGACTCTTCGGGGGAGGGCGGGAGAGGTGGGGGATCGACGAATCCCAGCCCCGGCCCGAGCCGGCCGGTGTGGGGTGTGGTGGGGTCGGTCGGCCGCAGTTCCCCGATGTCATCACAGCACCCGCCGCGGCTGGCGGGGGTGTGGTAATGAGAGGAATGACAGAACTTGGTCGGCGCCGAGCGTGTGTGAGCGGGGATGCGAGGGAAACCGCCAACAATCCACACCGAGCCCAGAATGAAGGAGGCAGGGAGGTCGGCCCGAAAGCCTCTTGTCAGGCCTGAGTGGGAATGCCGTGTGTGTGTGTGTGTGTGTGTGTGTGTCCGTGTGTCCGTGTGTCCGTGTCCCTTTTTTTTTTCCAATGAGAAGTTTCAAAAGAATGGATGTTTACAACTCACAGAATAAACAGTCCTGAAATAATTTTTCCGAGATGTACCATTACACACTACTATCAACATTTTTTTAAACAGTTCCTCCAAAAGGGGGGAAAAACACTGGCAGGTAGGTTTTGCATTTTCTTACTTGTGAGGTTTTGTTTTTGTTTAGGTGTTGTGCCTGGGCACTGTCCCTTAGCTTTTTCTGCACAGGGTTAGTGCTCTTACCCCATGAGCCATAGCTCCACCTCCGGCTTAGAGGAGTCTAATAGGCTTTACTGCCTGGATTGGCTTCGAACCATGATCCTCAGAGGCTGATACAAATGTGAGCCACTGGCTAGTCCTAGCCTTCTTAGGCTCCTTCTTAACTCTCTTGAGAAAGAGTCTCTCCGTGGGTCCACTTTCATCTCCTGCTTCACCCTTCTCAGTTGCTGAGACTTGAGATTTCCATATTCAGTTTAAGTTGTTGTTGCATTTGTAATTTTTTTGAATATGATTCGCAAGTTATTCATCCTTCTACTTAAAAGATAGCCATTTAAGTTTTTCAAAGGAAAGTGAGAATGAACTCTACTGTGTTTTTCTATTTTTGCTGAGGTTGTTGGAAGACGATATATATATTTATTCGATTTTGTATATGAGTGGATGAGGATTTCCTTCAGCTTTCCAGGTTTGACACAAAACCACAGGTCCTTGAAATCCATTGATGAAAAGAATTTCAAGGTATCTCACCAAAGGAAAGTCTCAGCAAGTGAAGATTCAACAAAGATTTGTTTTTTTATTATAACAGTTAAAATTGGGAGATAGGGGAAAAAAATAGAAACATTTCCTGTTCTCAAAAATGGAAGCCTCTGTGTAGCCTTTTATGCTTTGAGCTACAGGACCACAGGAGTACATTAGGTCCAGCAACTGTATATTCCATGAATGTTTTGAGTAGATAAGATGGGTGAGCCCCACCTAAAACACTGGGAACATTTAGGACTTCTTTTGCCAAATATGCCTTTCTTTATTTCTGCCTTTACACATTCTTTTTTTTTTTTTTTGCCAGTCCTGGGCCTTGGACTTGGGGCCTGATCACTGTCCTTGGCTTCTTTTTGCTTAAGGCTAGCACTCTGACACTTGGGCCACAGCACCACTTCTGGCCATTTTCTATGTATGTGGTGCTGGGCAATTGAACCCAGGGCTTTCATGTATATGAGGCAAGCACTCTTGCCACTAGGCCATATTCCCAGCCCCTACACATCCATTTATAGCTACCAAATTTTTGCCATTTCAAAGGATAGCATAGATTTACAGTCTCTTACATTTTAAAGAAATATGTGTCAGGATCATATAACTTTAAAAGTGAGGTATGATGAGAGGAAAGCTTATCTGCTTTTTCAGTTTAGTTTCTGGTTTTAACTTGTGACTCTGGCCTTTTTGATAATTTGTTGAAAATGATAGAATTTTCTGTGTCCTCACCTATCAGGCTTCAGTTTTAAGGTGGAAAGCATGAGAACACTTAAGGAGATCCTTTCCAGCTAATGTGCTAAAAGCATGTATATTAGACAGTCAGTACTTAATTTTGAAGTACATACTCATTTTCCCTAACTTGCAGATGCAAGTATGGCTGGTCTTCCATTTTTTGTTGGTACCAAGATTAGAATTCTCCATCCCCAACACCGATAAAAAAGGAAAAAAGATTCTGGCCCACAGTGACTCCGCTTCATACTCAGGAGGTTGAGATCTGAGGATCAAGGGTTGAAGCCAGTCCAGGCAGGAAAGTCTGTGAGACTCTTATTTCCAATTGACCATCAAAAAGCTGGGAGTGGAGCTATGGGTCAAGTGGTAGAGTGCTAGCCTTGAGCAAAAAGCTCAAGGACAGAACTGAAGCTCTGAGTTGAAGCACAGAACAAAAAGAGCAAGAAGAAAAAAGAAAACTAGTCCAGCCACCAGTGGCTCACACCTGCAATCCTAGCTGCTGAGGAAGCTGAGGTCTGAGGATTGATGTTTACAAAAAAGCCACCCTACCAGGAAAGTCTGAGTCTTTTATCCCCAGTTATCCAGCAGAAAAGATGGGTATGGAGCTGTGGCTCAAGTGGTAGAACACTAGCCTTTATCAAAAAAACCTCAAGGTTGGTGAGCACCCTGGCCCTAAGATCAAGCCCCAAGACTGGCACTAAATAAATAAATAAACAAGAAAACTAAAAATCAACAAAAAAGATCTGGTTTTTGGGTTGTCTTTTTTTTTTTTGAGACAAGTTTTGAGCATGCAACCTGGACTGGCCTTGAACTTGAAATCTGCCACTGGCTTGTGTTATCTCTACCTGGCTTTGGTTGTGTTTGTATACTTAATCCATTCACCCCTGAATACTTTTAGAGTGATTGTAACTGGTGTATCCTTATGCTCGTGTCCTAATGAAATTTATAGCATAAGGCTGAAAACAGTTAATACAAATATTAACCAAGTGACATTTTAACAGTCATTGTAATTTAGCAGAAATGCAAAAAGGACTTTACTAAATATCAAGGCAAGTTCAAATGGAAGCAAATAGCACAAACTTTGAGGGTCTTAACATTCATTAGGAAATGAAAGGCTCATGCTTCTAATCCTAGCTCTTCAAAGCTGAGGTAGGAAGATTCAGAGTGCCAGGCCAACCTAGGATACACATTAATGGCCTTTCTTAGAAAAGCAAACAAAAATAATTAATTAAAAACAAAACCCTCCCCTGCTCCACAACAAAGACACCTTAGAATAAGGGCTTAGGGATGTTGCTCAGTGGTAGGATTCTTGAATAGAGTGTCCAAGGCCCTGAGTTCCATTCCTGGAACTGTTAAAACAAACAAGCCTGAATAAGTGACAAATGCATTACCTGCATTAAGTTTTTTATTTTGACTTTGCTTTCTTCTGGATAAACTATGAAACCTGACAAACAACTGAGTAATGAGATCAATAAGATTGCACACTGAATAGACAAGGCTTCATAAGCTTAATAATAAATCATATTTTCAAATCCAGGATGCCAACTCTTCATATTTCTTCTTCCCTCTGAGAAACATGGAAGTGATGTTGTCTATAGCAGGAAATAGCATTGTGCTTGCGCACCATGGGATGAGATATGAAATGGACTTGTATGTTAAGAGGTTCAGAGTATTCTTTCATGCCATTTATTTTTATTCTGTTTTAGGTAGTTGTACAAAAGGGTTTCATTTCAGTATGTCAGTTTATGACATTGTTCAATGTTACACCTTTTATCATCCTCCCTATCTCTCCTAACTTCACCCATCTCACATATGTACAAAATATTTAATATACATATGTGGTTCTGTTTTCACATGTGTACATTATGACTGCATTTGCCCACCCTTCCTCTCTTCATTCTTCCAAGCATATGTCCCACCTTCTGGTATTTCTTTTGTTGTTCAAAGGAGAATGATGTGCTACTGGTATTTTCCCATGTGTATAGTTAACTTTAGTAAATATATTTGTGTATATATGCATGTGACTGTGTATGTTCACATATATATCTGTAATTTAGCTCTAACTTCCACATAGGAAGGAAAACATGCATCTTATGTGTCCTTAGTCTCTCTGAGCTTGACTTATCATGAGATTTTTTTTCAGGTGCATTTATTTCCCTGCAAATGGCATAATTTACTTCCTGATGGATGAGAAAAATTGCATTTTGTGTGTGTGTGTGTGTGTGTGTGTCTGGATGTATATCACATTCATATATTACATTTCTTGATTGGCATAATTTGGCTTTAGTGAATAGTGTCTTTATCCTGACTTGTAATATATTTTCTAAGGTGTTCTTCATGAAACTTCCTAGAATGATTTATTTATATACCTTAATTTTTATACAGAATTACTACGTATCAAAGTGGCCATGAAAAAAATGTATTATTTATTTGCCATGTAAAACTTGGCAATTTGTTTGTTGGTCCCTATGAAATACAGACTCAGAGCCAGACACTGCTATCTTATTCCTGTAATCCTAGTTACCTAGGCTGAGATACAGAGATCGAGATTTGAAACTAGCCCAGTTAGAAAAGTCCATGAGACTCTATTTCCAAAATAACCATCAAAAGGCTGAGCTGAAGCCCCATACCAGTGGCTCACGCCTGTAATCCTAGCTACAGAGGCTAAGAATCTGGGGACCATGGTTCAAAGCCACTCTGGACATGAAAGTCCCAGTGAAACTGTTCGCTCCAATTAACCACCAGAAAACTGGAAGTGGTGCTATGGCTCAAGTGGTAGAGCACTAGCCTTGAGCTGATAGCGCCCAGCCCCAGAATCCAAGCCCCATGACCGACCAAAAAAAGCAAAAAAAAAAAGCTGAGCTGGAGACTGGCTCATGTAGTAGAGCACCCATAAAGCAAGCCAAGCAAAGTCATAAATTAAAACTCTACACTGTCCTTCCCCCTCCTGAAGACAGACTAGAGACAAATTCTTAAGATGTCATTTCTAGCCTTTTTTTCTAAAAAGATAACTTACAAATAACTTCATTAAATTACTTTCTTGAACTGTCTTTTTAAAATTTAGGGGACTCATAATGTGTTACGTGTTTAATTTTTGTAATTTTCCCTAATCTCAACTGTATTATGAATTGTTTCGTACTACTTACTTTGGAATTGCTGTAGGTTTCTGGACCTATTTTTGTTGTTGTTTTCTGTTGGTCTTATTTTGACTTTTAATTTTTTCTTGTACATTTGAGAATAAGATTATATCTTGTTCTTGAGCTCCATAGTTTTAGCACTGAGTTTATTGAATTAATAAAAGTCTTAGGATTTATGATATCTGTGCTTTTAAACCTGTCAGATTGTATTTACAAGTATGTTTGTATAAATACTGTCCATAAAATAAATTAAGACTTTTAATTGGCTATGCAAGATGAGTGACCTAGTGGTAAAGAATTTATGGTTTTTTTGTTTTGTTTTGTGTTAAATATCTTTGTACTTTGTTGGGATTATGAATTTAGATGCAATAACAGAGGAAGACATTGGGAATGGTAAACAAGTCAATTAGCTGCCAATTAGGGACTAGATAGGACTTGCATTAGAAAACTTTGAGGTTGTGCACTGAACGAGCAGGGATGAGGGCTAATGGGTTGTACAGTTTGTTTTTCTTTTTAAAGATGTTAACAACACTATAAAATCGACCTCAGTGTAAAAATGGTTCTGATCTAATGTTGTTGACTAATTGGGACCATTCTTGAGAGCAGGCAGTAATCCAGAATGTGGATAAAAGGGATAATCTCCTTCATATAACAAGAATAATGCTGTCCTTCATATGCAAAGATAAGTCTGCTTACTCATCATGATGGATTTTCTAGCACTAATGGGGATATGTGCTGAGTTGTCCATGTATCTCTATGCTCTGACCAGCAAAGCAGCTTGGGATCAGAATGGGGGTTTGTTGCTGGGGTACAGACCCACAGAAAGTAATAAAATCTACAGATGTGTCAAGGCTAAATAAGTTGCTTTCCCTTAATTATCCTTGCAAACCCACTCTGGAGGAGAGTATATGTGTACAGCATAAGGTAACTTGCCCTACACTTCACTGAGTGGTAGAGCTGGGATTCAAACATGAGGTTGTCTGTAACTTCAGTCATTAAAGCTTGATTTTATTCAGTTTTGTATCAGAACAAATTAGACATAGGTAGGTTTTGTTCTGTAGTTTTGGTGGTAGTAAACTGAACTTAGAGCCTCATATTTGCTTGCAGGCACTCTATTGCTGAGCCATGCCTTTAGCTCCATTTTCACAATCATTTTTGAGCCAGTATCTTGCTTCCTGTCTGGGATGGCAGTTCAAAGTTTAATAGAAAGAATGATGGTGGAGAAAGAAAGCATGCAGCATAGACATGTCATGGGGAGACAGTACTTCAGCACACCATAGCCATCTTTGAGGTTATAGAGCTTGGCTTTCAATTAAATTTGGAGAATTGGAGTCCTTGAAGATGATAGCTTGGTGGGTCTCCTTTGTATCATGGAGCCAAAAAGATTCAATATTCTGTACTTTAAAATTTCTTTTTGTAACCCTCTTCCCCTGTTTTCCTAGGTTTTGGTTTATCACCTTATACCATATACAAGTTGTATAGGCCTCAATTCCCTGATTGCCTGCTTTTCTATTACTACCAGAATTCCATAATGTATATCTGAGACATTTTCCTTTTCATTTCCTAATATCTCACTTGCCTTTCTGTCATCACAAATACCTGGTTAGTTATACATTTCTTCCAGAAGTCATAAAATTGAAAGCATACCAAAAAGTGATAAATTTAATGTGATAAATAGTACCCTTTCTCCCCCAAAGAGAAGAAACTATACCCACTGCCAGCTATGGATACTAGTGTAGAGGTGTTTTTAGTCAATAACATTTAAAAAGAAGGGAAGGGAGGGGGAAGCTGGGGGAAAGTAAAAGAAGGCGTGACATTGCCCCCCTCCAAAAAAAAAAAAAAAGAAATGTACTATTACCTGACTTAAGAAATGGTAGCCTCTCTGTACAACAATTTAATAATAACAATGGAATTACTTAAAAAATGTAAAAAGTGACACCATGTTTTCCCCAAGAATAAGAATCATTTTTGAGGAATCTGTCAGTATAACTCACTGTATTTAGTAATTCAGAGACAAAAACAATTATTTTAATAACTACCAGATATAATTTGACATGCATTTCAGATTTTACTGTTATGTGTGAGGGATCTAATCTAGAGCTTAATATATCCTAGATAAGTGGTATACCACTGAGCTGCATCTCCAACTCTTACACATTTTAGAAACAGTCACATACGTCACAGTGGGTAGTTCTTGGCAGTAGCAGCACATACTTACCTACAGTAAGTACAGATCCCTGTCAGAGTTGACATTGTAGAAGATTGACAAGCGAATTGTAAAATTGATGTGGAATTGTAAGGAATTCACAAAAGCTAAAACAATCTTATAATGGGAAGACTCATACTTCATTCCAACTTATTACAAGGCAGTGATCATCAAGACATTGTGGAATTGTTGAAACAATATGTGCATATAGGTCAATGGAATTGAGAGTCAAGAAACTAAACCATATATGTAAAGCAAACCACACACACACCCATAGGCACACATGCATACTGGTTATTGAGTACCATTTAGGAAGGTATAATAAAGATCAGAAATTTAATCACAACATTTATTTCTTATAGTTCTTGAGGCTTAGAAGTCTAAGACTAAGGTACTGGCAGACTTAGAGTTCATAGATGGCTGTCATTTCTTCTTTGAGATAAGTGCAGGCTGGTGAAACTCAAGGTGTCCTTGAATGTTGAGTCTTCCTGCCTCAGTTCTGTGTTGACGTTACAGGTGTGAGGCACCACACCTTGTTTGGTTCATGTTCGTTCTCTCTCTCTCTCTCTCTCTCTCTCTCTCTCTCTCTCTCTCTCTCTCTCTCCTCTTAAATAAGGGCATTCTATTCATGAAGGTTCTGCCATTGTGACTTTAATCACATTAGACCCACCTTCAGCATCATCCTAAGAATTAGGATTTTACATATAATTTTGGGGCAGATGGGAACATGTAATTTATAGCAAATACCAAGACCATTGAAAGGAGAAATAGTTGTTTTTTTAAACCAGATGTTAGTCAACTGCCTAACCACATGCAAAAACAAACAACCCCCCCACCCCAAACCTTGGCTCTTAACTCACACCATGTACAAAAAATTAACTCAAAATGGATCTCAGACTTAAATATAAGAGGTAAACCAAAGCTCCTGTAAAGAAACAAGGTTTCAGATTCTTAGACATGACACCAAAAGCATGAATAAGAGAAAGAAAAGGGTGGGCTCTGGTGGCTTATTTCTGTGATCCTTGCTACTAAGGATGCTGAGATTCAAAGTAAGATTTAAAGCTAGCTTGGACAGAAAAGTTTTTAGATTCTTCCATCTCAAAAATACCCAACAAAAAACAAGGCTAGAAGTGGTAGAAGACAAACCAATTAAGTACAAGGCCCTGAGTTCAAGCCCTGGTATTGCCAAAAGGAAAATAGTAGATTAATTTAGACTTTATCAAAATTAAAACCTTTTGTGCTTGAAAGAATTCCATCAAGAAAGTGAATTGGGGGTAGTGTGGTTCAGATGGTAGAGCACCTGTTTAATCAGTATGAAAACCTTGAGGTCAAACCTCAGTACCTGTAAGCAAACAAAAAAAGATGGAAAAATAAAGATTGGGGGGCATTTTTGCTTAACATCTAGTTGATATGTTTTATCCAAAATGTTAAACTGTTATAACTCAGTAAGAAGACAACCTAGTAACCCAACTTAAAAATAGACAAAGGATTTGAATAGCTTTTAATGAGCAGTGTATAGCTAATAATTATGTGAAAGATGGTTTACTTCTTTATTCCTCAGGGGGTTACAAATCAAAACCACAAGAAGTTCTTTTAGGGGCTGGGGATATGGCCTAGTGGCAAGAGAGCTTGTCTCGTATACACGAGGCCCTGGGTTTGATTCCCCAGCACCACATATACAGAAAATGGCCAGAAGCGGCGCTGTGGCTCAAGTGGCAGAGTGCTAGCCTTGAGCAAAAAGAAGCCAGGGACAGTGCTCAGGCCCTGAGTCCAAGGCCCAGGACTGCCCCCCCCCCCAAAAAAAAAAAAGAAGTTCTTTTATACCCACTAGGATAGCTGTGGTTAAAAAAAAAAAAAAAAGTCCTAATAGCCAAATGTTGATGAAGTAGAGTAAATGTTGCCTCCTTTGTATGTTGGTGGGAATACAAAATGATAAAGCCACATTGAAAAACAGTTGAGTAGTTCTTTAAGTGATGAAATGGAGTTCTTATGACTTTCAGTTTGACCCACACATATATACATACGTGTGTGTGTGTGTGTGTATATATGAGATGTCTACACAAAAACTTGTCTGTAGGTGTTAGTGGAAGTATTATTTGTAATAGCCAAAGGTAAAAGTAGCCTAATTCCCATTAGTTGAAAGGGTAAACGTAACTGGGTACATACACACAATGGAACATTATTCAGCCCTAAAAAGAATGAAATACTGATATATGCTACAGTGCAAATGAACCCTGTATGTGTTAGGCTATATGAAGAAGCTAGACACAAAAGATTGTATATTACATGATTTTGTTCATATGAAATGTCCAGAGTAAGAATAATAGCTAAACGGTCTAGGATTTCTGGCCCTTGTTTCTTTTTAACAGTACTGGGTTTGAACTCCTGGGGCTTTGTGCTACTAGGCAAGGTTTACTCTACCACTTGAACAACACCTTCAGCTCCAAGATTTCTTTTTGAGGTGATGAAAATACGTAAAATTCTTTCTTTTTTTTTTTTTTTTTTTTGGCCAGTCCTGGGCCTTGGACTCAGGGCCTGAGCACTGTCCCTGGCTTCTTCCTGCTCAAGGCTAGCACTCTGCCACTTGAGCCACAGCGCCGCTTCTGGCCGTTTTCTGTATATGTGGTGCTGGGGAATCGAACCTAGGGCCTCGTGTATCCGAGGCAGGCACTCTTGCCACTAGGCTATATCCCCAGCCCGTAAAATTCATTTTGATAAGGGTTGCACATATGTGTGAATGCTAAAATTATTGAATTATACCTTTTAATAACAGTAAAAAAAAAAAGGAACTATTTGTCCCTATGGAATGAGTTTGGGCCTGTATATTTGACTAGGGCTGAGCAGCTACAAAAATAGATTTCTTTAAAGTAAGCTTAAGTGTTCTCTGTTCTTACAGAAATCATGACTACCCCAGGAAAAGAGAACTTTCGCCTAAAAAGTTATAAGAACAAATCTCTGAATCCTGATGAGATGCGCAGGAGGAGGGAGGAAGAAGGACTGCAGTTACGTAAGCAGAAAAGAGAGGAACAAGTAAGTCCTTAATCATGTTTGTTACATTTTAAGATAGAAACCACTGTCTTTTTAGCAACCTTTAATAAGTGTATGTCCCCCTTCCCTTTAATCAAATCAACACTTTATTTTAGGATAGGAAAAAAACTATTGAAAAATAGAGGAATAGAGAAATCTCAGGTGGTTACCAGCAGGAGGAGGGTGAAAGTGTGGTGGCACATATGATTGAAGTATTTTATATCCACGTGAAAATAGAAAAATGAAACCAGTTAAAAATATTTTAAAGAGGATAAGAAACAATAATAGAGGGGATAAACTTGATCAAAGTACATTGTATCACTATATGGAATATAGCACAATGAAATCTCTTTGAAAATTCTGTAAAATTCATTGTGATAAGGATTGCATGTATATGTGAGTACAGTAAAGGTTACTAGATTGTACACTAATAAGAAAAAATCTGGTTCTCGTATTCTTTCTTCTTTGATGCTTCTGGGGATTGCATTCAGCTTTCCACTTGTGAGACAGATGCTCTACCATGAGTCATGCCTCCAGCCCAGATTTCCTATTTTCTTAATATAACCAGTGCTTAATATTTTGACCTCTTTTTTTTTCTAGTATTTCAACTTCTTAAGGTTTTTGTGTATGTTCATAAAGTGAATTCTCCACCCAGCAGTGCATTCATTAATTCTTATTGTAAACTTTAATTTGAAAAGTTACAAACAAAAAATTGAAAGGATAGTGAACTTTATAAACTTTGAATCTAGTAATTGTCTCCAGTTTGCTATACTTCGTATTTATTTTTACATATTTTTTGTAACTAGGTATAAAGAAAGTTTTCAGGGAATATGTCTGTTCATTCCCAAATGGTGCTGTTTTATTCATAAGGACATGTAGGCGTTGATTTCTTTTAAAATTATTTTTAACCTGAGAATATCTATAGGAGCATACAGGATTTCACCTTACTTTGTGGTTCTTTGAAAATGCTTAGGACACCTTGGTGCTGGTGCTCATGCCTGTAAGTCCAGCTACTCTGGAGTGTGAGATCTGAGATTCACAGTTCAAAGCTAGCCTGGGCAGGGAGACTTTGCCTCTAAGCCAGAAATGGATCTGTGGCTCAAAGTGGTAGACCACTAGCTTTGAACACCAAAGCCAAGGGACAGCTCCCTCAGGTCCAGCATAGGAAAAAAAAAAAGCTTAGGATAAAGAAATTTAGACATAAGCCTTTAGCTTATTATTTATTTATTTTTTTATGAAGAGATGAGTCTGGAAGAATCATTTGACTCCTTTCCCATACACATGCATAAAAACTTCATAAAGTTAAAGGCAAATGAAGGATCTGTAACTCTTTATACTTGAAAAATAAGGTAATCTTTTATAAACATTTTTCAGTTAAGTTATAATGACAGTTTCAGCAAAGCCCTGGACTAGCTAATTCAGTTAAATTAAGTCTTTGAGTACATTACAACTTCAGTGTTGGTTGTTAGCATTGTAGATGCTTGAATCAAGCACTTGTATTGTTACTGGGAAAGGTAGTTGTAAATACTGTAGACTGAGAGTTTTCTTTTAGTTTCTTGTTGCCTCTATGCATCTTATGTCTTAAGGGAAGTGGATCCTTTTCTTTAGATGAACTTACATATTATTGGCTTTTATGGCTGGAATCTATTTCCCTTTTATTATTGATCACAGCAACATTTTTCTATACATATATTCACTTGTGACTATAAATATATGTATAAATGCACATGTAAATGTGAATGTAACTACCAACCTGGGGATCATAGTTGGCACAAAATCATTTAAAGATATAATCATGGCACGTTGTTATTAACACTTTGCTCATTTTATTCTACTTCTTTTTGATTGCTAATTTCCTGTGACAGAATTTATAAGACCTACATTAACTTTTTATACTTAGCTACCTAAAGTCAGATGTTCAACATAAGACTATTGTCTAGTATCATCCAAAACATCTGTCTAAAAATAGTTGTATAGAGAAGTTTTACTGTATTCATTGTACATATTTGAAATTTTGCTGGGGCTTTAATAAGTTTGTATAATGTTCCGCTCTTAAAAAAACATTTTGTCATTTAAAATTTTTCATCTTATTTATTAATATACATATATATTTACATTATGTAAAACTAATCAGGTTTCCTAATAGCACAGCCATGCTTGCTTCATGTCTAATTTTAAAATAATAAATATCAAGAAAATACAAATTTATTTAGTTACTATTCATCTTTCGACAGTTGCTTTGAGATTTATCTGGAGAGGTCAGCAGGTTTACGCCAACCAACTAATAAGATGCTGCATTTGTAGGAAGCATAGCAGTTGATGCTGTCAAGTACATAGACAATTAGTGTCATCCTTTTAGCAGAATATTTTTTCATCTAGGCAGCACTATAAAATGACCTCTGTCCTGTTTGACAGTCACAGTCAGATTAAAGCCTTGTTCATGTACAGTAGTTTGAATTACATAGATTGTTGCTGACTTAGTGTGAGTGATACAATATGTCTAAAAAGTTCATGGAAACCAAAGTGATGAAGAATAAAGGCTTGTTTGAGATTGCCAGTTAGAAATATCTGGAATAAGTTGATAAACTTTTGAACAGTGAACATTTCTTACCTTGGCTGTTGAGTTCAGACAGCTATTATGGATAAGTAATATAGTCCACCAGTTAAGATTGTTTGTCAGGTCTATTTTTTCTTTTCAAAAACCTGGGGTTATCTGAAATAATATGTATATATGGTTGAGAAAGTTAAAATAGGGCCAAAATATCCAAAAATAAACAGTTTCCTGGCTTTGTTTCCAGGTAATCTACTTTTGGTTCTTAATGTTTAGTGTGGCCTATACTGATATGTTTCTAAGTAATATTATTTATTGTACATAAATTTAAAATATCCGATGATGTTCTATTGTAATAAAGATGTAAGTACTCTTTGTATCCACCCACTTATCCTCCCTCCCTCTCTCCCTGTATAGTTTTATTTCAGTATGTTTGCATTTTCCTCTTTTTTTTTTTTTTGCCAGTCCTGGGGCTTGAACTTGGGGCCTATGCAGTGTTCCTGGCTTGTTTTTGCTCAAGGCTAGCACTCTACCACATGAGCCACAGCACCACTTCGGCTTTTTCTGTTTATGTGGTGCTTAAATTGAACCCAGGGCTTTATGCATGCTAGGCAAGCACTCTACCCCTAAGCCATATTCCCAGCCCTGTTTGCATTTTCTATAGCTGAGCTAAGCTGAAATAGTGTGGCTACATTTCTTCATATGTGTACTTTGTTTTTCCTGGAGTTCGCTTTTTTTTTCCCCTAGCTCTTTAATCTTCTTTTTTCTAAGTTTTTACTTGTTAAACTATTAGATAATTTATCGGTTCTTTAGTTTTTGTCTTCTGGAGATCTCCCCTCTATATTTTCTGTTTTCTTGTTCCAATTACCATTGCTTATTCCAATGGGCTTAACTGTGGAGCTACTGTGCTAAGTCTACTTTTGCAGTCTACTTCTGTCTTTCTTGTAGTGATGCTTCACTTTCTTGTTTTGTTTTCCCTCCTTAAGTTTACTTGTCCTCCCCACTGCCCCCAGTTCTAGAATAGTGTACTAGTTAGTTAGTAATTATGAAGTATGGATAATAATAGTTAACTATTGAGTGTTTGATATATCTGGCACTGTGTGGGTAAGCATTTTGTGAATAAAACACTCATGCTCTCAGCCAAATTGACATTGCTTATTTTAATTGTGAACCAAATATGAAATAGAAGTTATCTGTATGATCCTTGACAAAATAAGCTATGTGATTGAAAAGGAAAGAATATAAATATGTTCATTGCTGGAGTTGGAGGCCTGGCTCAGGCAATAGAGCATCATCAGCAATGAGGAAAAGCCTCAGACACTGAGTTTGAGTTCCTGTCTCCGATAAATAAATTAAATAAATAATTTCAGATCCTTTGGGCATCATCTAGACGAATAACCTTCAAATTGTATTCTGAAGGTTTGGATTCTAGATATGTCTCATACTTCATGTATTTCTCTGCAAAGGAAAAAAAAATTAAGCCTCTTGAGCTCTGTGTCCAATGTGGTAGCCACTTATTAACATTTAATATGTGGCTAATTCAGAGTGAAATGTGTTCTGATAAAATTTACATTGAATTAATGTAAATAAGAGCATGTGAAATAATGTTTTTATTTTCTATTGACTGCACATTGAAATAGGACTCCGTGCTTGTTGGGGTTAAATACAATTTATTTCTGCATGATTTCCCTTTTTTTTCTTTCTGATAAGGTCTGACTTTATGCCTGGCCTGCATTGTAACCTCCTATTTAGGCATCCCTTCTATTTATGCATACTGTTATGCCAGAATCGCAGGCACATGACACCACATCCAGTTTTTTCTGTTGAGACACTATTTTACAAACTCTTTATTTCCGTGGCTGGTGCTTAAACTACTGTCCCCCCAGTTGTAGCTTCCCAAGTAGCTAGGATTATAAGTGTAAACCATCATCCCAGCTTTGCTTTCCTTTTTAAAATGTGACTACTAAAATTTTCAAAATTTAGTTTGTGACTTATATTTCTGTTTGGACAGTGAATATATAAATCATGTACTAGAAAAACAAATTGAGTTTGAATGATTTTCCAAAAGACTACTAGATTAGTAAACCACAGATCCTCTTATATGTGGAGTTACGCTTTTCACAGTATCATGTACATTTTAGGACCATCTGATGAAAGTTACTTGCTGACCTACACTGTGACACACATATTGTGTTTGTTTTTCAGGGCAGAGTAGAAATAAATTGTGGTTTAAAATTAATGGTTAAAACAATTTGACTCCTGATAACTACTAAATATTAAATGATACTGATAATACCTATCGGAAACTGGTAGCACATGTCTAATTCTGTATGATTGCAATTGTGCTTACAGACTTATTTCATTAATGATGAAAGATTTTTCCCGTCCAGCATGCTAGAAATTTTTCACTTGAACAGTTACATTAACTTGCATTTTTACCCCCTCTAGGGGTACTTACTACTTTATAAATTGTCTTTGACAAATGGAATATGCATGCCATTCAACTTTATTCATAACGTTAATGGGGACCTCATGCTAATAAACTAGACAGGGCCTTCTCTGCAGAATTCCTCCCTCCTGAGTATAGGACTGGACCCCTGTGGAGTGAGGAGAGTCTTCTCATATACCTAATTGTAGCTATTCTTTTTTTGCCTTTTAATGTTTACAGGTTCTGTATTATGCACCCCCTTTTCCATTTCTGACATTAGTAATTTGTGTTCTCTGACTTGTCCCCCCCCCCCCCTTAATTTACTTAGCTAGAGGTTTGTAGATTCTATTGATGTTTCCAAGAGCCAGCCTTTTTGGTTTTATAGATTTTTTTTCTGTTACGTTCCGGTTTTCAATCTCCTTAATACTTGTTTCATTTTTATGCTTTCCTGAATTTATTTTGGATTTAATTTTTCTTTTGGTTTCCTAAGATGAGTTATTTGAAATCTTTCCTGTTTTGTAATACATACCTTCAGTGTTACAACTTTCTCTCAAAACATTTCTTTTGCTTCATCCCACACATTTTGATAAGGTGTTTTTAATTTTAATTTAGTACAAAATATTTAAATTCTTTTTATATTTTCTCTTTGATCTATGTGTTACTATAAATATGTTTAATCTACATGTACTTGGAGATTTTTCAGCTATTTTTCTAGTTTTTTTCTGACTTCTAGTTTAATTTCATTGTAGTCTGATAGACACTTTGATTTCTGTTTTATTAAGTTGGGTATATTGTCTGTTTCATGATGTTTTATAGACTATATGTGTATTTTGTAGTTTTAGCATTAACGAGTCTATAGAAACTAATTCTGTCCAGTAATTGCTGAGGTTATTGGGTGCAGTTATGCCCTTATTGATATTCTGCCTGTCTCTCTCCTTCCTTCCTACCTATCTGTCTACCTACCTCTATCTCTATCTTTGGACCTGTCAGTTTCTGATAGAGATTTTTGAAGTCTCCAAGTACAAGTGAATTAATATATTTCTCCTTGTTACCTATATCAGATTTTGCCTATATATTTTGACACTTTATTGTCACCCTCATTCACGTTAAGGTCTATTATGTCTTCTTGGTGAATTGACCTCCTCACTATGTAATGTTTCTGAGATTACCTTTCTCTAAAATCTGTTCTGACTGAAACTATTTTTATCTATTCTTTGTTTTGGTTAGTGTTAACATATATGTCTATTGACTAAATGTATGCTCTTTATTTAACATGTCTTTTTTTTCACTTTTAAAAAAATTGTCCAAGTAATATACAGAGGGGTTACAGTTACATATGTAAGGCAGTGAATACATTTCTTATCATACTTGTTACCACCTCCTTTGTTCTTCTGTCACCTGCTCACCTCCCTGGTTCCCTCCCCACCCCTCCCAGAGTTGTACAGTTGGTTTACAGCATGTTGTCTTGTAAGTATTGCTGTTGCATTGGTTCTCCTTTTACCCTTTGTCTCTCCGTTTTGGTGTTCCCCTTCCATAGTTCCAATAAATGTACATACAATACCCAGTGTACCAAAGTCAATCACAGGAACGTCAGGGGTAGAACCATGGGAATGACAAAAGAAAAAGGCATAATTTCATATGGTATGTTGGAAATAACAAAGATAAACCACTTATTTCCAAATCTTGTAGTTCATTTTGCTTAAGATTATCTTATGTGATCATATGTACATTGCTATTGAGCTATTGGGATCCTCGGCTAGGACTATCCTAAACATGGATTTCTTTGAGATCCACTTTGACAATTTCATTTAATTTATAAAATTGGCATACAGAGTAATTACTAATGTGGATAAGTTGATGTTTACCATGTTACCACTTATATATTTGCTGCTCATGTTCTTTGTTCCGCATTTTTGTCTACTTTTTTTTCCTACCTTTTGTGCTCTGTGTGTGTGTGTGTGTGTGTGTGTGTGTGTGTGTGTGTGTGTGTGTTTACTGGGGCTTTAACTCAGGGCTTGGGTGTTGTTTCTGTGCTTTTTCTCTCAAGGCTAACACTTTACTACTTGAACCACAGCTTTATTTCTGCCTCTTTGGTGGTTAAATGAAGATAAGAAATTTAGGGATTATGGATTATAGGTGTGAGCCCACACTAGTGACCACCTTTTGTGATTTAATTAAGGATATTACACGATTTTCATTCTCCTTATGAGAATTTCAGTTCTGGGAACTGGAATTTCAGTTCTGGGACTTGGGCTTTCTAAGTAGGTACTATACAAATTGAGCCATGCTCTCAGCCTTATTTTGCTTTTCAAGTTATTTGTTAAGTAGGTCCTTAGGTTTTGGCCTCAGATTGGCCTCAAATGAAATCATTCTACCTGTGGTTTTCTATCTAACCATAAGTGTACCTCACAATGCCTGACTTGTTGGTGGAAATGGCATTTTGTAACATAATGTCCAGGCTATCCTTGAACCAAGGATCCTCTTTGGCCTACTTATAACCCTGTGATAGTTCTTCTATTCCTTCATCTCTTGTTTGGCATTCTGTTATTTATTTACTTGTGTATTTTTGTCTTGTTTATTATTTGCTTTTCAGTTTGGCATTCCGGTCTCCTTTTCCATGTAGTACTGGAAATTGCACCCAGGGCCTCATGCTTACTAAACTAGTATGCCTTACCACTTAAAACTGTGTCCTTGGCCCTTTTGCTTTTTTGAGATAAGATCCCTATAATTTTCTCCAGTCTGGCCTGAACTCTTATGATCCTTCTGCCTTTTAACTCCTGAGTAGCCGGAATTATAGATGTGATCTACCAGTCATCTTTATTTTTTGAGGCATAGTCTTGTTGGGTAGCCCAGGTTGGACTTCATCTCTAGATATTCCTGCCTTTTCCCTCAAGTTCTGATATTGTAGTCATGTGCTATTGGACCTGGGTACTTCTGGAAGTTTCTGAGATATCCTAAAGCTCTGAGATGATTTCCTCGGGTAATAAGCCATCAAAAACATTCTTCATTTCTGTTACAGTATTTTTAAGTGATTTCATTTCTTCTTTCTTACTTAGAATTTTTATTTCTCTCCTTTAGTTTCTTGTCCTTTCTTGTATTATTTAACTCTTAGAGTCCTTAGCATATATTGGTCATAGTTCACAAATTTCAGTCTGATGAGTCCAACATCGCTGACATAGTCTAGTTCTGACACTTCATCTTGTCAGGCTGGTTTTTTGTTGTTGTTGTTGTTGTTTGTCTTTAATCTTTTAGTTGACCTTGTAATTTTTTCCTTGACAATCTGGATGTAATATACCAATGAAAAGGAACGAAAATGAAGGTGGTTTTGTGTTAGAGTAATGTTGTCCCAATAAGATGAGTTAGAAAATTGTCTCCTCTGCTTCTGTCTTCTGGAAGAACTGATTGTGCACTGATAAGTACTAAATTGTCAAAGGGAACGTCCTATAGATGTTTAGAATTCTCACTGTGTTGCATCTGTACTCTGATTTGTGACGTCTGAGTTTGGGCCTGAGCAGTTTTAACCTCTTACTTGTCCGTGTAATTAAGCTGTTTGGATTTACCCTTCCTGAACTACACTGAAAACTGTCTAGGCACTTATCTGAAGGAGTCATGGGATTAATCTTGGAAGTTTTGAAAAATCACTGCCTGGTGGTACATACTTTTGTAAAGGCAGGAAAACAATATTATATTATTTTATGTATTGTCTGCTTTTTTAGCTGTTGAAGTTGGAGGACATGTTACTATGGCTTGATGAGTGTATGTTGCATTCTTCAGGGTATAATAGAAGCACCTAACGGTTGAGTTTGGAGTATTCTACACAAATTAATAGATGTTTTGTAGTATTCAAATAGTCATCTTTCCTTGTCATGATTCCTAGAGAGATTGGGAAGGTCAGAAGCTTCAGTCCACTATCCTTGAAGACTAAGATTGTTCTAGTATCTTTTCTTTTTCTCCTTTTTTCTTGCTTTCTTTCTTGTGACAGTACTGGGGCTTGCTCAGGGCCTTGTGTGTGCTCTCACTTGGCCTTTTTTACTCAAGGTTGGCAGTTTACCACATTTCTACGTTTAGTATCATTTTTGTCCTCATTTTCCCTGAAAATGTTAAGATTTGCTGTGTGTTCCCTATCACATAAAAAGGTGAGGCATATGGGCAAAGGATTCCTAGGCCATTTTTCCAGCCTTACAGTTTTTGTTCCTTCCAGCATTATTACTTTATTCACTGTCAGAACTCTCAAGTTTTATGCCATCAAGTATTGATTGTGCACATGGTTATAGCTAACTGTATTAGACACAGACTATGGAGAAGCCTGCAATTGTACTTCATCAGGAAGGCCTAAAGGCTGCACAATCTTTAGAAATTTTTAAATGACTTAAAGAGCTTCATCCCTATTGCAATTTGGAATGGAGTACTTAGTAGTATTTGCACGTTGAACTCCCTTGAGTTAAAATTACATTATTTATTATCTTATTTTTCAGTTATTCAAGCGAAGAAATGTTGCTACAGCAGAAGAGGAGACAGAAGAAGAAGTTATGTCAGATGGTGGCTTTCATGAGGCCCAGATTAATAACATGGAGATGGCACCAGTAAGTAAGATATTAAAAAAAAACTTGTTTTAGTGTTGAAGATAGGAGATACAGATTTCTTTTTAAAATTAATTTAAAAAATTATTTTTTTATAGTGGGGCTTGAACTTGTGGCTTATTCTCTCCCTTGGGTGTTTTGCTCATAGCTGGTGCCCTACCACTAGAGCCTCTCTTCCAGGTTTTGCAAGTCTCTTTTTGAGTTTAAGAAAACATTAGGTTAGATGACTATAAAAGATATTTAGTATTTTTTAAGAAGTTACATATTTAATCTTCTTGGGTTATTACATGCTTATGGTATTTTTGGGTAGTAGGTAGTAAAAAACATCAACTAAATTAGAGAGATAATTCAGCTATGAAACTTTACATAGAGTCAAGTGTGGTGATACACATTTTCAGTCTGGCACTAGAGTGGCTGAGGCAAGATTGGGAGGTCAGTGTGGGTTACATACACCTTGCCTTAAGTTAAAAGAGTATGTGTGTCAAAACAGAATTGTACCTCATAAAACTGCAGTTATGTTTAAAATTTTTTAAATATTCCCTTCAAAACTTATAAAATTTATAGTTACAAAATTAATATACAAATTGAGAATTTGAATCTATATCAGAACTATTGGGATATTCTGTTATAAATTGTTCGCAGCCAATAAAGATATAGAACTTCTAATGCCTTATTAATACATAGATCATAGGGCCAGGTGCTGGTGGCTCACACCTGTTCAGGAGGCTGAGATCTACTACTAGCTCATGGTTCAAAGCCAGTCTGAGTAGGAAAGTGTGAGATTCTTACCTTCAATTAATCACCAGCAAACTGGAAGTGGAGCTGTGGCTCAAAGTAGTAGAGCACTAGCCTTGAGCAAAAGAGCTCAAGGATAGCGCCCCAGCCCTGAGTTCAAGTCCCATGACTGACAAAAAATAGATCACACAGAGTACATTATACAAAATATGAAGATATCACAATGATACCCTCAACCCACACATACCTTTTGAGATAAAGTGTCTAGTCAGCTTGGACTGACCTTGGAACTCATAATCCTTCTACCTCAGCCTTCTGAGTGCTGGGATCATAGGTGTGATTTAACGTGCCCACCTTTTTCTTTAAATCTTAAAAAAAAAAAAAAATTCTATTCTGGGATTTGAACCTCAATCCCATACTTTTTTTTTTTTTTTTTAAAGAAAATGCCTTCTGCCTTAATTATCTCAGTATTTTCCCCTCGTGGCAACTACTATACCACCATTACTCAGTTTTTGTTCATTCCTTTTTTCTCCCCTGGTTTAAACTCTGGTACTGTCCCTGAGGTTTGTTTTGCTCAGGCTAGTGCTCTACCATTTGAGCCGCATCTCTACTTCTGGCTTTTTCTTGGTAGTTTATTGGAGATAAAGAGTGTCATGGACTTTCCTGCCCTAGCTAGCTTTGAACCATGATTCTCAGATCTCAGCCTCTGGAGTAGCAAGGATTACAGGGGTAAGCCACAGACACCCAGCTTCATTTATTCTTTTTGAGAGCTTTTGAGTGTTAAAAGAAAATAAATGTTCCTACCCACAACTTCTTTTTCCTATGTAGACAGAAGCATACTACACAGAGTTATCTTGTAGTTTTTTTCTTTATTTTACTTTATATATATTCAGTTGATAAGTTTTCTTTTGGATTTGAGAAAAGATTTGGATTTGATATAGACATTATAGCCAACACATTATTTTGTTGGTAATTTTTAATGGTTTTTAAAACATTCTTAACAATTAATAAAAATAGTTCAAATGAATTAATATTTTATGGTCTGTATTAGTCTTTTCAGAGAAATAGAGCTAATGAGAGAAGTTACTATGGTTCACATAGTGGGAAACTAAAATTTTTTAAATTAGGAATTTTAAATAATTGGTAGTGCTACTAGAAGGTATAGTTTATACAAAACCACTGTTTGCTCCTTCAGGTAATACTAGTTTGAGTATCTACTATATGACAGCCATTAGTGAGTGTGGTAAGATTAGCATTGAAAAGTAACTTGATGTGCCTCATTATTACATATAATTTTAATATTTTGTTTGACAGAAAAAACACTAAAAAAGGCTAAGGTCTTGGGCTTTCAAGGAGATTACAATAAATTGGGGGGGAACACGAGCACAAATAAAAAAGAACTATTTAGTGATGGTAGGAGTTGGGCGTGGAAGTAAAAGGCATGTGAGAGCAATAGAGTGTTTTAGGTTTTGAAGTAATGAAAAACCTCTTTCACAGCTTAACCTTTAATTTTGATGTTAGCCATATAGTGAAGGAGGGGAAGGGATGTTAAGCTGTTTGGTTTGAACTCAGGGAGGACCTAGGCACTGCCCCTCAGCTTTTTTATTCAAGGCTGGCACTCTGCCAATTCAGTCACACCTCCGCTTCTGTCTCTTTGCTGGTTAATTTCTTTCTCTTTGCTGGTTAATTGAAGGTAAGAATCTAAAACTTTCCCTGCCCAGACTGACTTTGAACCATGATCCTCAGAGCTCAGCCTTTTGAGTGGTAGGATTGTAGGCAAGAGCCACTGGTGCCCAGCTTTGTCTTGTTACTTACTACACATATTACTGCCTCCCTATTGTATGCTTTTTAATAATAGACAAAAATATTGACTTCATTGAATGAATACTTATTATATATTTTTGCATGTAAACTTTATATATCTGTGGATAATCTTGGAGAAGTGTGATTAAGTTTATTACCACAATGTTATTTTTTATTTCATCTGAATTAAGGTTAACATTGTGTTTGCTTTTTGTTTGTGATCCAGGGTGGTGTCATTACTTCTGACATGATTGAAATGATATTTTCTAATAGCCCAGAGCAACAACTTTCTGCAACACAGAAATTCAGAAAGCTGCTTTCAAAAGGTAAGATCTGAATATTTTTTTCTATATGAAATGATACTTTTTTTTCTGTAAAATATTCATCTGTGCAGTGGTGGCTCATAACCTGTAATCCTAGCAATGCAAGACAGCGCAGGCAGGAAAGTCCATGAGATTCTTATCTCCAATTAGCCACCAAAAAGAGCTAGAAGTAGAGCTGTGGTTGAAGTGGCAGAGTGCTAGCCTTGATTAACAAAGCTTGGCGACAGCACCCAAGCCCTGAATTCAAGCCCTATGACTGTCCCCCTCCCCCCAAAGTATCCTTTTACATAATCTCTTTTCAGACTGCACATAATTTCATTTTTATAGTGAACTGGCCAACATGTTATGTTAATTCTTTTTAGGAAAAATTTTAAAATATTACTTGAAAGAGCAATACTTGATTGATTATTTATTTATTTATTTATGGCCAGTCCTGGGCCTTGGACTCAGGGCCTGAGCACCATCCCTGGCTTCTTCCCGCTCAAGGCTAGCACTCTGCCACTTGAGTCACAGCGCCACTTCTGGCCGTTTTCTGTATATGTGGTGCTGGGGAATCAAACCGAGAGATTCATGTGTAGGAGGCAAGCACTCTTGCCACTAGGCCATATTCCTAGCCCAATACTTGATGATTTTAATGTTAGTATACTACTGAAAGTTAAGTATGGATTTGTTAGTGGTTAAGTTAACATTTGTTTGGTGTAATAAGTATAGTATAAGACTGGAGTAGTATGGGACTTGTCACTCTAGGCAAGTAAAAATAATTCTGAACCATATTAAAATATTGAGAGTAAAATACTTGAACTTTCCAGTGGTAAGTTATAGTTGTTAATAGTGATTAAAAATATTAATATGCTAGTTGCCATACTCTCATGCTTATTATCTTCTCTAATGAGGAGACTGAGATCTGAGGACTGGCTTAAGGGCAGTCTGGGCAGAAAAGTCCAATTGACTATCTTCAATTAACCAGCAGTAAAAGCTGGAATAGAGTGTGGATATGCTCTTGAATTTAAGACTTGGTACTGGCACATGTGTGCACATACACGCATGTGCAGACACACACACACGCACAAATACATCCTTTGAAGTTAAATAGAAGGAGAACCTATCACCATAATGCACATACCTAAAAACTTGTTTTGTATGACAACTTACCAGTATTAAAAGTGAAAGTATGGGCTGGGGATATAGCCTAGTGGCAAGAGTGCCTGCCTCGGATACACGAGGCCCTAGGTTCGATTCCCCAGCACCACATATACAGAAAACGGCCAGAAGCGGCGCTGTGGCTCAAGTGGCAGAGTGCTAGCCTTGAGCGGGAAGAAGCCAGGGACAGTGCTCAGGCCCTGAGTCCAAGGCCCAGGACTGGCCAAAAAAAAAAGTGAAAGTATACTTCCCACATCTCTATAGCTATTGTCTCTTTAGCATGCCGAGCCTAATGATTTCTCATAAAGTGGGGCTTTTTAAGGCTTTTGTGACCTACTATATATTCTGATTTGACCTACTATATGTTCTGATTTGCCAGTATTCCTCTTTAAAAAAATAAGTATTTAAGCTGGGCATGGTGACACACCCAGCACTCAGGAAGAGTCTGGGTCTGGAGAGTTACAAATTTAAGGTCAATCTGGGCTATATACTGAGTCCTTGTATCCAAAAAAATATATTACAGAATCATTAGAGCATGATGAGGGATTGCCTTCTTTGTCCTAAAATTATTCCTTCCAATAATATAAGAGATTATAGTTTCTTTTTTATTAGTCATTGCATAGTAATAGTCTTTTGAGTTTTCATTAAACATATATAGCCAATCCTGGGGCTTGGACTCAGGACCTGAGCACCGTCCCTGGCTTCCTTTTACTCAAGGCTAGCACTCTACCACTTGAGCCACAGCATCAACTTCCCAGCCTTTCTGTTTATGTAGTGCTGAGAAATCGAACACAAGGCTTCATGCATGCTAGACAAGCACTCTACCGCTCATTAAACTAAATTTACTAGTGGTTTTCTTTATGAATTGTGTTTTGTGAGATTGCATTTTATAAAATGTAGTTGCTAAATGACAGATATGCCTGTAGTTCTAACTTCTAAGGAGGCTGAAGAAGATCATTGACCCCCAAGAGTTTGAAGGTAGCCTGAGCAACATAGGGAAGAGAACTCATGTCAAACAAATAAAATCAAATGCTAGCTTAGCACTTGGCTCATACCCATAATCCTAGCTACTCAATAGGCTGAGATGTTGAGGATCACAGTTCAAAGACACCCCCTCCATAAGACTCTTAACCTCCAGTTAACTATCAGAAAAAGCCCCAGAAGTGAAGCTGTAGTTTAAGTGGTAAGATCACTAGCTTTGAGCAAAAAAGCCCAAGGACAGCATCCAGGCCCTGAATTCATGCCGTAGGACTGGCACACACACAGAAATTGCTGGAACTCAGAATGTAAGCAGTAGAATGCTTACAAAGGCTCTATAAAACAACCAAAAAAAAGTCTTTTGCTGAATTTTGTTTTATTCCTATTTTATTATCAGTTTTGGTGCATATTTTTATAATTTTATCATATTAATCAGTTGTTACAAATTTATTTAGTCGAGTAATTGATAAAGTGAAAACAAAGTATATGTCATTATTAGAGCCCTTGTCAAATTGAACCTCTTACAATAAGACTACTAACTTGGCAAAGATTCTTTATAGATAATACAGTGATCTTACTGCATATTTTCTGGCATTGCCCCATGCACATTTCACAGTTTGCTGTGTGTCTGCTGTGATTACTCTCATTATCTGGCATTTCCAATCTGTTACCCAATTACTTTATTGAAAGACTTCATTACAAGGTACTTACTGTCATAGCTGAAAATGAGAGTAATTTGGCAAGTAAGTCTTAATTCCTGCTGGTACTCATCACTACAAGGTATTGAATTATACCCTGTAAAACACACTGTAAATCCTGTAAGGCACTTTTTCAAGACAGCCTTACAAAAAACAGTATGGAAAACAAAACTGACAAACTGAAAGCTCATGTTACAGAAAACCAGCAGAAAGTTTATAAGATGCTAATTTCAGTTGTCTGGATGTTTTTCTTTTCCATTGTTTTCTGGATTTTCTAAAAATAAGAGTTGGAGTAATTTTTAAGAATTCTTAGGGTTTGTGTGTATAGCTCAGCAACGTCCAGCACCACAAAAAGAAAGAAAGCTTCCTACCACTTCAGACACAAAGAACACTGCCTGTTCTTAATTTTCCTATTAAAGATTGTTGGTTTATGTGAAACCTTTAACACTGCCCTTTCTCAGAGTGGTGAGGCCCAATAAACAAAGGGAGTATTGGGAAATAATTTTGAGCTATAAAGTCCTTACACTGAAATCAAAGGATTGTTTTTCTTTTTATTTTGTATGGAAACAGAGCCAAATCCTCCTATTGATGAAGTTATCAGCACCCCAGGAGTAGTTGCCAGGTTTGTGGAGTTCCTCAAACGAAAAGAGAATTGTACACTGCAGGTGCGAACATTTTCATTTCATAGCTCTTGGAAAATTTTATTTTATATATGAATTTTTTACTTACTTTAATCTCTATGAAGGTTAAATTTGTTTATAATGATATTCCTTAGGAGTACATTGCAAGTTGTTCTTATAGCTTTATTGACATGTAATACGTACTTGGCTGTGCTCTGTAGAATTTCTGTCTTTAGTCATTTAAAATGTTTTGTAATTATTATTGTAGGTAATTCATAAGAAGGAAATGTATGAAATAGACAGCCATTATAAATAGGAACCTTATAAATAGGCTGCATAAAAATTGATTTTGAGGGTTTTGTAGATCATACAATGTCTCAAGATGGTGCCACATGAGCTGGATCAAAAACAACTTCCAATCCTCCTTCTACCCTAAAAGAGGTGCTGAAGAGAGACTGCTTTGTCAGAGTCTATGTGTGTGCTTCCTGCCAGTATCACTTTGATATTTCAGTACTGTTTTGTGTAGAGGTTCCAAGAAGAAATTCTGCAGCCTCCGAATTAGATCATTTTCACAGTAAAAAGAACCAACTGCCAACCGATCTTTATCCTTGGAATTATGTACAATAAAAAAAAAAGCTGTGTGTTTTTCTGAATGAGAGTTGGATTTTTTTTTCTTGTGTTTTTTTTTCTAGACTTCCTTAGAATAGCCAGTGGAATCAGTATCAATATTTGTTAACAGGTGTCTGTGATCTCAGAATTGTCAGCCTTGTATCTAATCTGAATGCTTCGGACTCTTCTAGACTGTGCAACTATAAAATTGGGTTAGGTGTCATGGAGATCACAAAGTGAGATTGTTTTTCCACAGTAATAGTTGACAATAAGTTAATCATAAAACTCCCATTGTGGTTTTACCTTATTTTAATAGTGGTTTTTGTAGGGACAGGGGCAATTTTATAAATGGTAACCCATATCTCCAGGCTTCTAACTGGCCAGATCATTTCCTAATCTTACAGCTTTTTTCTTGGTATTCTCTCTCTCTTTTTAATCCTTCCATTCTTTCTTTTACATCTTTATTAGAGTGATTTCCTTACAGGGAAAACAAGCAATACAGAAAAGGTAGAGTAAGTACTTCGATGTCCCATCAATTTTTCTTCTCCAGTGTGACATTTGCCAATCCCTGTGTTTATTTGAATTAAGATTCTGTTTTGCTAGCTGCTTCCTGGATTGTAATTCTGGTCCTCATCTAAGGCCAAAATCACCAGACACCTGAAAAATCCTGTTCACCCTGAGCACAAGGGAAGAGAGAGACTTTACTCAGAAAAAAAGGAAATCCAGACAACCAACACTGCAGAGAACAGAGCCTGAGCCCCTAAGCAACCTGCCAAGAAAACCAGAGGGACCAAATGAGGAGCCTTACTGCAGTTTATCATTTGAAATGCTTTGTAGGAAAAGGGAGGTAGGGAAAATTATCATTTTGTTCATGCTAACAAAAATGTTTCTGTCCTGTCTCTGGGAATGAGTAGAGTTGAGAGATAAACTGATTTTTGCTGTTCTAGTGGCAGTTCTTCCTAGGTGGTTTGCACAGATCCAATTTCTTATGCATTAAAGAAAGAAGTTTTACTCAAAATGAAAAGTCAGAGAAATGAGTCTTATCTTTACATTCTCTACATAAGAAATGAATCTTATCTCTACTCCACAGAGTACAATATGTTCTCAGAATGCCCTCTCTTGACTAGCACATGTAAGTGAGTCACCATTTTTTGCTTCAGTGCTCTCTAGTACTAGCATGTACATTTAAAGTGTCTGAAGATGAAAACCTTCAGAAATACCTGCTTTGATGCTATCTAAATTTCTAGACGGTACTCTTGTGCAGACTAATAGGCAAAAAGATTAAAAATGATTTCTGTGCAAGTGACTACCTCATGTTCTCACAGTTTTCATTTTAGCTGTTCTAAGACCAAAAAATAACATTATTTGAAGAATTGTCCTCCAGCTTTCTTTCTGTGTTAATTTAAGCACAGGATGGCATTCTCAGTCCATTGTGAATAATGGTTAACCTCTGAAGCAGAAAGCAAGAATATTCAAGGAGGCTTAGTCAGGAGGCTTGGTGATCTGCTTTATATAATCAGACTTGCTCCTGTAAGCTGGGAGGATACTCCTGTTTTCTTAGCACTAAGATATATAAGCTAGCTCTTGTACTCCTGCTTACTGAGCCAGAGCTACAAATAAAGCATATCTGAAATAGGGATTTTGCCATCTCTTCCAGAAAGAGAGTCAATACTGTATAGTAAGAGGACTTTTGTTTATATGACTCACCACTTAAACAACTCTCTAATAAGCCCAAGGGACAAACTTAATTTTCTATTATGACTTCCCCAATCAGTAGGTTTGTTTTTGTTTAGTTTTTAGCATTACTACCCAGGAACAAATTCACCCTCAAAGTAGTAGAAGTGAGCTTTGGTCTAATCTAGGATTTGAAAGCAAGCAATGACACCTAGATCAGACATATTTAATTGATCTTTTAACATGAGACTGATCTTTATGGTATGTTCTATGGACCCATTTTTCTACAGTGCTATGATTTTGCATTCTTAAGCCCTTATTTAAAGAGGCTTATAAAAATATCTACTATAGATAAGCAAATTGCTTCTGCTTCTAAACAATAGATAGGTACTTTTCCAAAAGTTCTAAATTTGAATTGAGTTGGCTTAGTTCCCCTTTCCTGCTTTTCTTGTCCCCTCTAAAAGCTTAATGTGATAAACTGCAGTAAGCCTTCATCCTCCTATGCTTTTTCCCATCTTCATTGACCTCTCTGCCTTTCTGGAAGGTTGCTCAGATGACTCAGGCACTGTGCTCTGCAGAGTTTGATATCTGGGTTTATTTTTCTGATGCGAGCCTTTCTTTTCACTTGCTCTCCAGGTGAGCCTGGCATTTGCTAGGAACCAGAGTGGAACCGGCAAAGTGGCCAGCAACAGAGTCCTGATCCAAATGGAGAAAGGGAACCCAGGCGTACCTCAACCTGGAGTGGGAAACTTGATAGGAGGTCAGAAGTACTTCAGCTTTGGATTCTCATTTCCCTTATTTAAGGAACTGAGCACCAGAAGGTAGAGACTGAGAAAGGGGAGAGAGAAAACATCAAATCTTTAGTATGCAGATTTCAGTGGCAGCCTTTAGCAGGTTTTGGACAGTGAAAAATACTAGTGAAATTATCATTATAAGCAGTTTAGCTGCAAGTAGGTTCCTTCTGTGGTTCCATTCTTTGTTTATTGGTAGTTTAAAACACAAGGAAAGAGTAAAGGTTTTATCTGTTTGGGCCACTGTATGGATACTAAAGGTGATACCATTTCTTAGGAACCCCCCCTCGTTTTATTTTTCTAGAGTCATAATACATTAATTTTTTTAAAGCTGCTTCTTAATAGAAAATATTTTTACCATTAGTTCTGGGCTCTCCCATATTATAACTTTCTCAGGTTAAATTCTTACTTAGTACCCAAAGCTCTAATATGTTACAAAAATAATAAAAAGACTGAAAATCTCAGTGAAATATAAAGTACAGATCTAGACTATAATGGAAGGGAAGTTAAGTAGTTCAAATGCAAGGTTTCAAGAATCTATTTAACATTAAACATTGCTTTTTCCAACATTAACAGACCTGTACTCTAAAGAAATTGTCCTTCTCGTTGCATCACACACACACACACACGTAGAAACAGGAATTTTTTTTATAAGGTGAAAACACCAAAGTACTTGTATTTGTGCTTTATTAACGCATGGATACTTTGTCTTCAGTGACTCTCATTTATAGTTACTCATCTATTTTTGTCTTGAAAATAACAAAACTACCTTTCAGTTTCCATTCTTGAGTATTCTTGCATTTACAGTGATTGTCATCATGCGCTTCTCAATAATAAACACAACTGTCCTGCTGGTTCTTTTGCTGTGATATAGTATTGGTTTGGTTGATGGATGGATTGATCGATCAATTGGCCTATGATGTTCCTAGGTAGTTCCTCTTGGGTCATCCTGCCTCAGCTTCCTGAGATTAGAGGCATGCATACTACACCTGGCTTAGTTTCCAGTCTTGTATCATCCACCTTCAGGGCATTTTGACTCCTTTTTCTTTGTTATAATCATTGTCGATTCATTTTGTTTTTGTTCAATTCACTTAAGTAGCTCCTGGATTTGCCTCATTTCCTCTGAGTTCTTTAGTGCTAAACTCAGCAGTTCTGGTACCATTAATATTCAAATTGATTTTAACCAATAGCTCTTCAACATGTTTTTTACTTACTTTAGTTATTATTTCGTTTGCATCAAAACGTCACTGCAGCTGGGCCTGGTAGCTTATGCCTGTAATCCCACTTAAGAGCTATAATCAGAAGGATTGTGTTTTGTGGCTAGTCTAGGCAAAAAAGATTGTAAGACCCAATCTTAACAAATATGCCAGGCATGATGGTTCATGCCTATAAGCTCAGCTATATAGGAAGCATGGGTAGGAAAAATTGAACAGGAGTCAGATTAAGGGGATTGAAGTCAAGATGACCCTCTACAAAACCACTAACTAGACCAGCTAGCTGGGCACTGATGGCTCACACTGTAATCTTAGCTACTCAGGAAGCTGAGATATGAGCATCCAGATTGGAAGCAAGCCTAGGCAGGACTGTCTGTGAGCCCCTTATCTCATAAACTACTAAGAAAAAGCTGCAGGTGGTGGTGTGGCTCAATTGGTAGAGCATTAGCCTTGAGCCACAAAGAGGCTTGGGGACAGAGCCCAGGCCCTGAGTTTAAGCCCCAGGACCAGTAAAAAAAAAAACAAAACCACTACCTATCTGAAAAATAACAAAAATTAAAAAGGTCTAAAGGTGTGGCTCAATTGGTAAAATTCTTATGTAATAAATATAAGGCTTTGATTTCAAAACTCTAGTGCCACCAAATCAAAAAATCTCACTTGCAGATCTTTTTGTCTGTATTAGATAGATAGGTCAATCAATAGATAGATCTTATTTCCAGATTGCTTTTACTCAGAATTTTCATTTCTTTTCACATGATCTCTGCAGTGTCTGGTGATTGTTGAGCTTTGGGGTGAGGTTCCGGCAGGATACTGGCTTTTATACTTATATCATATAATTTTCCTAGTAAGCAAAAGAAACTATTTTAGGTGAACCCTTGTTTCTTTAACACAATCTGGCACATTGTTATTGAGATTTCTTGCCCTGAGAAATAAAATTAAAAGCAATTAAATGTTCCTGTAGTAGTGTTACAGGTATGTTTTAGAGAGACTTAAAAGGCTTTGAATATTGTTTTCATTAGTAAGTTCATTACAGAGATGAATGTGTCTAAGTTTTGTGGGAGTATTCAGATTTTAAACTAAGTCTCCTGAACTTTGGCTCCAACCATATCTTACCTTTTCAATTAAAATTTATGGTTCTCTTTAACCCTGTGATGCTCCTAGTCTGGGCCTCCCTGCTGTTGTAACATCCATGTCTAGGATACCATTCTACTTTACCATACCTGTTTGTCACTTACAAGTTTGTTTTGAACATTCACCCCTCCCCTAACATTCCCTCCCCCTTCCTTTTCTTTTCACTCAGTATGATTTGATTGCCCTCGCTAGGCAGGTAGCCACCACATTGGCCATGCTTTCAGCCTTTTAAGTGCCTTCTACTGTTCTCGGCATTTGTTATCATTCACATGGCTTTGAACTGTGTTGATTCAGTTGTCTGCCCATTCCCTCTGATGGCTCTGTTTTCCCTATGACACCTGCTTTTTTAGTTGATCTAAAAGCTTAGAAAAAGACATACTGTTGATCTGTTAGATAAAGGCATATCATATCACTGAAAGGAATGCAAATTTTATTTTCTTTGTATGTGTATTTATTTAAGTATGAGAACTATGGACTATATAGAAATACAAGGTTTTATTGGGTGCTGGTGGCACATGCCTGTAATCCTAGCTGCTCAGGAGGCTGAGATCTGAGGATTGTGGTTCAAAGCCATCCCAGGTAGGAAAGTCCATGAGATTCTTGTCTCTAAACACTAGTAAACCAGAAATGGAGCTATGGCTGGAAGTAGTAGAGCTCTAGTTTTAACCTTGAGCAAAAGAGCTCAGGACAGTGCCCGAGCCCTGAGTTCAAGTCCCAGGACTGACCAAAACCAAGAAAGAAATATAAGCTTTTATTTTCTAGCACTAAGCTAGGTCAAGGGGATTTGCTAGGGATTTGCAGAATTAGTAGTGTGCTATATTTTTGCTGACTATAATGTGGTTCATATCTTCTGTTTCCTAGTGCTCAATCAAACTTTACTCAATCTGCCTTTTTTTTTCTCCTTATGAGGAATGCTCTTTAAAAAAAACTATTTTCTGACTTTGGTTTGGAGTCTTATTTATTGGAAGCTCTTATGTATTGAAGCTGTCATTTCTGTAATTCTATACTTGTTAACTCCTTTTAAGCTATTTAACATTTAAAATACTTTTTGCCTTTCTATAACCACATTTTGTACACTACACTAACATTATTCTGTTTTGCTTTACCAATCTTGCAGAAATTATTTAGTACATGATATGCATAGATTAAGGCCCAAGGGAACAGAGTTTTCAGTGAAATTTTAAAATCTTACCCCTATTCTGTTATCATCCAGGATTCTTTGTATAAGTAACACATATTTTGTAGTTTCTTGTAATTCCACTCAGCTATAATTTGTGGAGTAAGTACATTAAGGTCTGGGCTCAATGGCTTATACTTGTAATTTCAGGTACTTGGGAGAGACAGAGATCCAAGGCAGTCAATATTCAAGGGCACAAAAGTTAATAGATAGTGTCTAAGTAAATAAGCCAGGCTTGGTAGCATGCACTTGTGGCCCCAACTATGTGAAAAGTGTAGGTAGAGGCATTCTCATCTGAGGCCCAGTCTGAGGAAAAAATTAAAAACTTTTAGAAAAAATAGCTTAGCTCTAAGAAGGGCTGGAAGTGTGGCTCAAGTGGTAAGAGTAACTTGCCTGTTAGCAAGCAAGTGCCCCTAAGTTCAAAGCTCCAAGTACCTAAATAAAAAAGTACATTAACTTATAACCCTGTTTGTGGTAATATGATTTAGTACTACATTTATGTATACTATTTTGCATTTAGTTTTTTTATTTGAATCTTAGGAGACTTTTATATGTTAGGCAACATTTCCTCATTTTTTTATGGTGTCACATTAACTGTAACTTGATTTGAAATTTTAGATACCTTGAATAGGGTGTGATAATTCTTTTGAAGTTCTTAAAATTAATGTGTTTAGTAGTAGAGGTATGGTTCAAGTAGTAGATAGAGCACCAGCCTTGAAAAGCCAAGCAAGAGCACGAAGCCCTAAGTTCAAGCCCCAGTACTGGCATAAAATTAATAATGGTATTCAGTTGAAAAGAGATGTAAATAACGATCTCAGACTCTTCTTTATATACAGAAATCATTATGAGCAAGATTTTAAATTGTTAGAATAATGAAAATTATTTTTATTTTTCTAGTTTGAATCAGCTTGGGTATTGACAAACATTGCTTCAGGAAATTCCCTTCAGACTCGGATTGTGATTCAGGCAGGAGCAGTGCCCATCTTCATAGAGTTGCTCAGCTCAGAGTTTGAAGATGTCCAGGAACAGGTAAACAAAACAAACAAGTAAATAAAATTAGGTTAAAAATAAGTAAGAAGTAGCAGATGAGCTTAAAACTAAAACTTTCTCTTTATTCATATTCAGGGCTTGAGTTTGACTATTTGGCTGTGATAATCCAGTTTATTCCTAGGAGTGTTCTAGAAACTTAAATTTAGTCAAAATAGAATATATTTTAGTGAATATAAACACACTTCTAGCCATATAGAACCATTTAGTCTCTGTAAGCTTTTTTTTTTTTTTGCCAGTCCTGGGCCTTAAACTCAGGGCCTGAGCACTGTCCCTGGCTTCTCTTTGCTCAAGGCTAGCACTCTTGCCACTTGAGCCACAGAGCCACTTCTGGCCGTTTTCTATATATATGGTGCTGAGGAATCGAACCCAGGGCTTCATGTATATGAGGCGAGCACTCTTGCCACTAGGCCATATTCCCAGCCCCTCTATAAGCTTTTTAGTCTCTACAAGTTTTTTAAGCAATATAAGTATTACTGATAAGAGGGCTTCTTGAAGACGTCTCTAATTGAAGTCTTTGACACTTTTACTTTTTTAAAAAGATAAAAAAACATTAATTTTTTTTATTACTGCCAGCCTTACCACACTTTTTAAGATATCACCACTAAATGAATATGGCTTTTATCACATCCAAAAGTTTAATAAAATTATCTATATTTTGATAGCTCTTGAATTGGGGCTGGGGATATGGCCTAGTAGCAAGAGTGCTCACCTCATATACATGAAGCCCTGGGTTCAATTCCCTGGCACCACATATACAGAAAACGGCCAGAAGTGGCACTGTGGCTCAAGTGGCAGAGTGCTAGCCTTGAGCAAAAAGGAAGCCAGGGACAGTACTCAGGCCCTGAGTCCAAGCCCCAGGACTGGCAAAAAATAAAAAAAAAAAAAAGAAAAGATAGCTCTTGAATTCTCTTTAAGGACAACTAAACTCACTAAGGTACTTGAATCTCTGCATTATGCCAAGAGCTATATAAAATGTTACTTCGGGATGAGAATGGGGTCCTATAGAAAGAAAGAATATAAATATTGAGTCATCTCTTCGTAAACGTTATGTAACTCATTTTCTTTTTTAAAGTATTACTATGATGTATTGGTCCCTTTGGAAGATTTATGAGGGAATTAATTTATACATCTATCATTAACAAATCAATTCTTCCACAGGCAGTCTGGGCCCTTGGCAACATTGCTGGCGATAGTACCATGTGCAGGGACTATGTTTTAGACTGCAATATCCTTCCTCCTCTTTTGCAGTAAGTTTCATTTCGTTTTTGCTTTTTTTTTTTTTCATGAGTAATAAAAAATGAGAAATTCCTCAGAAAGCATTGTTTTTGGAAATTATGTTTTGGAATTATGATGTACAGAGCACTTAGAGTTATATAAGTCAAGTAAAGAGTACATTTCTTTTTGGAAAATGTCACCCTTTCCCCTTTCTTTATTACCTTGTTAGATCATTTCTTTAGGCACTTACTCCAGTGCTAAAATCCTGAATTACTTGCAATACAATTATTGAATTTTTTTGTTCTGGAGAAAATCTATTTGAAGTCTGTTTTATCCATACATAGCATTTATTTACTATTTATCTTATGCAGTCAGTGAATTAATATCTTTGGTATGACTTACCATCACACGCTCGTGCTTGTAGGTTATTTTCAAAGCAAAATCGTTTGACCATGACCCGGAATGCAGTGTGGGCATTGTCTAATCTCTGTAGAGGGAAAAGTCCACCTCCAGAATTTGCAAAGGTAAGCAGTATACTTGTGGGAAATTGGCAGGAAAAGTGCTGTTAAAAGACCTCAGCAACCAATGTTAATGTTTACAGAGAGATAATTCATAATAATAAAATTTAGAATGTTAGAATTTTATCAGTTTGTACAGAAATAGGTTTTTTTTGTCATTTCTAGCTTTTGTTTAAATTTGAGATCATTTCTCATTGCTTGGAAAACTCCAAATTAATCTTCAAAACCTTAGTAATTTTTTAAATAACAAAGTATCTAAAATGTAGTATTTCCTGGTAGTGCGTATGTGAAAGTTCCTTTACCTGGTCAACAGTTATTTTCTTTGGATTTTGACTTATCTCAGCAAAGTAAACAAAAGTCCATAGATAGCCTTCCCAAAGACACAAATGCAGTCATAAAGTGATTGCCTGGTAGCTTTCTTGAGTATCTCATCTCACTTGTTTTTCATTCTGTTGAATTTCTTTGTATCTTTCTTTTACAGGTCTCCCCCTGTCTGAATGTCCTTTCCTGGTTGCTGTTTGTCAGTGACACTGATGTGCTGGCTGATGCCTGCTGGGCTCTTTCATATCTATCAGATGGACCCAATGATAAAATTCAGGCAGTCATTGATGCAGGAGTATGTAGGAGACTTGTGGAGCTGCTGATGTAAGATACCTTTTTTTTTTTTTTAAAGCATGTATTAGTTATAAGGGGGGGGGTGTTCATTGTTAAATTTCCACACATGTTTACAATGTATTGTAATGAATCTCCTTATCATTCTCCCTACCTTTTTCTCCCTTACAGAAGAATTTCAACAGGTTTCATTGTTGTGTTTTTACTGTTTTACTGTCCAAATAATGCATATGGACAGTATTCAGTCTCTTTTTTTTAAGTGTCTTCTTTTTCCCTCCATAATAGATGCTTTCTGTTCATACTTAAATATTAGTTGATATTTTTATTGATTTGTTATGCTTTGGCTTTTTTGTTGTTTCTTGTTTATGTCTTTTTGTTTGTTTCATTTACTGTTTTGAGGCTTATATAAGAAGCTCTTTTTGCTCTGATAGTAGTAGTCCTTCAGCAGAGACATTTGGAAAACTTCATGTAACAGCCACTAGAAATCAGAAGGCTTATTGCCACTAAAAATAGTCATCCCTTCTCTGTTTCTGGTAGAGCTACTGGTTTCAGACATTGAGTCTTTCGTATTAGTACCTTTGGATAGTACCTTTGGTGATGGAATGAAAGACTTACTCATGACAAATAATTTGAAAGTATAGCAATTAAATTTTTAGGTAGTACTTAGAAAAAAATAGATTGATAAGATGATGGGGAAGTAATAAAAGTATTGGCTACATATGAATTTAATTGAAGTACAAAGTAGACATTTTTCTGAATGTAACATATGGAATAGGGTAGTTGAATATAATGCACAGATACAACATTCAGGGATTGTACCAAGCTGGCCAATAGACTGAAGTGAAAAAATGCCACTGGAATCAGAGGCTTCCAAAATCTGTGAGGTAATTCTTTGTGTTTCTGTACATTTTAATTATTGCATTTCTGTTATTAGGTTTTAAATGGGACAGTTTTAAGAATAACAAGTCTCAATAAAGGAGAGGAAAGTAGGATTTTTAAGAAAAGTTAAATGATACTGACTTATTCTGAAATTAGGCCTTAGCGTCTATTTTCTGTATATATAAAGGCCTTTGTGGAAGGTGTTTTTGACTAGTAAGACAGCTTTGTAGATTTAGTAGGAAGAGTTCAGTATTTGAGGTACAAATTCTCACTTTCATTTTCAAATTAGTTAAGCTGCTGACAGGTCAGTATCACCTCTGAGAAATAAATTATAAGATTTGTGTTATAGAAATGTTACTTATTGGGCTGGGAATATGGCCTAGTGGCAAGAGAGCTTGCCTCGTATACATGAAGCCCTGGTTCTATTCCCCAGCACCACATATATAGAAAATGGCCAGACGTGGTGCTGTGGCTCAAGTGGCAGAGTGCTAGCCTTGAGCAAGAAGAAGCCAGGGACAGTGCTCAGGCCCTGAGTTCAAGGCCCAGGACTGGCCAAAAAAAAAAAAGAAATGTTACTTATTGCTCTTGATTACGTCGGCAACTACAGAAGCAAGTAAAGAGGAGACTAAGCTCATATTAAGAAATGAAAAAGGAAATTGTGGAATCCAGGTGCTGAAATGCCTGGGAAAGATTACTAGAAATTACTTTTAGTTTTCCCAAAAATAGTAAATAAAGGAAAAGACAGCTCCTAGAGGATACCAAACATTCTGTCATTGTGGTATGGTTTCCTTAGTTACTAATCGGTATGTTTCTTCTCTAAAATCTTAACCACTTATTTTTTTCAGATTTCAGCCCTTTAGAAAAGGAACTATGGATACTACTGTTAGCTATAACATTTCTTTTTATGGTTGCAGGCACGATGACTATAAAGTAGTTTCTCCTGCTTTGCGAGCTGTAGGAAACATTGTCACAGGGGATGATATTCAGACACAGGTATGAAGAAGTAACTTTATTTTCCCCTTCCAAAACAGTATATTGAGCTAGACATCAGTGGCTCATACCTATTGCGCAGGAGACTGAGAGCTGAGGATCCAGGTTTGAAGTCACTTCTTGCAGAAAAATACAAGAAACTCTTACCTCCAATTTAACCTGCAAAGAACTGGAATTGGAGGTGTGGCTCAAGTGGTAAAGCCCTGGCCTTGAGCAAAAAGGTCAATAAGAAAATGAGATGCTCTGACTGTGCCTAGACTGGCACACAAGAAAGCAAAAACAGAAATATTTTCTTTAGGCATCTCTGTTGTCAATAATTTCAGTATCTCCTGCCTATTACTTGCCTCCCTATCCCCTACCCCCTTTTGGAGGCAGATTTATTTTGTCTATTGTTACTTGAAATGACTGACTCTCAAAAGCCTCTAGGTGCATTTTTTGTCATTGTTCAATTAATTATCTTTTTTTTATGTAAGAAAAATTCTTTCTAGTGCCCAAACAACTTCGATATCAAGATACTTTCACAGTGGATTGTTCTGGACATTTTTCTTCCAGATGTCTTAAAGTTACCTTCCTAGCTGGCTCACATTTTGGTGCTTTGTTTCATTCACTGTTTTTCTTTTTAGCAAGTTTTCCTTTTACTGTTCTCTTTGTTGATGAACATTTTCCACAGGGCAGTCCTTCAGGTCATTCATAAATCTTACAGCTTTAATGATAATCCTTTTGTGCATGGATTGTAAAAATTCGGATAGATTTTGACCTTAGCTTGACTTGTTTTTCTTTTTTTGGCCAGTCCTGGGGCTTGAACTCAGAGCCTGAGCACGGTTCCTGGCTTCATTTTGCTCAAGGCTAGCACTCTACCATTTGAGCCACAGTGCCACTTCTGGCTTTTTCTATATATGTGGTTCTGAGGAATGGAACCCAGGGCTTCATGTATATGAGACAAGCACTCTTGCCACTAGGCCATATTCCCAGCCCCCAGCTCCCACTTTTTATTCAGTGTTTTTGCTTTCCTTGTCTCTAAAATTAAAGAGACTAGATTTGTTTTCTTAAGTTTTTCCAGCTGTAATGTATTTATTTGCAATATACGTCCAAATTATTCCTCGCATGTCTGAACTCCTGCTTCTGTACCCTATCTCAGTAAGTGGCATTGTTTGTGCCAGAAACCTGGGCATCAGCTTGATCCTCCCCTCTCTGCTCATTCCCTACAGTGCTTTGTTTGACAGTTTAGAAAAGAGAAGAAAAGAATACATGTTTGACTATACTTGGGTGAAATCTCTTTGGAAGAATAAATAAAAAACTTAGTAGCATTATTTCTGAGGGAACCTAGGAGCTTGGGGTATGGAATTGAAAGGAGTGTTGAAAGTAATTCTTTGTGCTGCCTGAATTTTTTTTTCTTTTACTTAAAAAAAAAAAATGGAACGTTTCACGAATTTGCGTGTCATCCTTGTGCAGGGGCCATGCTAATCTTCGCTGTATTGTTCCAATTTTAGTATATGTGCTGCCGAAGCGAGCACCTGCCCTGAAATTTTGAGCCATGTGCTTAATAATTAAGTTTTTAGGGGCTGGGAATGTGGCTTCGTGGTAAAGTGCCTGCCTAGCAGGGATGAAGCCCTGGGTTCGATTCCTCAGTTACCACATAAACAGTGGCGCTGTGGCTCTAAAGCTACAAGAAGCTCAGGGACAATGCCCAGGCCCTGAGTTCAAGCCCAGGACTGGCAAAAAAGGAAAGAAAAAATAGTCTTTAGTAGTTTCTAGGACTAGGGCTGTAACTCACTGGCAGTGTGTTTGGGGAAAAATAATAATAAAAAGCATAAACAAATTTTTGTATTTTCCCCACTGCCACATGGGCTTTAGGTGCTTGCTATATGTGTTCCTTGAATTAAGTACAACTCACCACCATGAGCTTTTATACCTACTTTTTTCCCTCAACATATAGGACACCTATCCCTGCTGATCTATTCATGGTCTTATCTATAACCTGTACTCTGCAAGTAATATTTCCTTTTGTGGGAGGAGGGTACCAGTGCCAGAAACCCTCCCTCCAATCTGTGAACTCATATTTGGTGATTTTTTTAAAAAAAATTGTTGTATCCTATATTTGATATGCTTCATCGAATATATATTTTACTAGTAGCAAGATAGTTATTTAAGGACTTAAAAATCTTAAAATACTTATTTTCTGATCTCTAGATATATTTATCCTTGTTAGCTGTAGTGACAGCAAAGTAAATTAGTAATTGTATTGTAATTATTAATAGATCTGTATAGCCAAGGCTGGCCTCCAACTTGTGAATCTCATATCTCAACCTCTTAACTACTACGATTATAGGCATGTGCCACCACACTTGGCTCAGTATTATATTTTATTTATTTTATTTTTATTTTTTAAGTTTTATTATAAAACTGATGTACAGAGAGGTTACAGTTTCATATGTTAGGCATTGGATACATTTCTTGTACTGTTTGTTACCTGTCCCTCATACCCCCCTCCCCCTTTTCGAGGTGTTCAGTTCGCTTACACCATACAGTTTTGCAAGTATTGCTTTTGTTGTTGTTTCTCTTAATTTACCCTTTGTCTCTCAATTTTGGTATTCCCTCTCCAGTATTATATTTTATAAACTGCAATTTTAGTAGTTGTGAAAGTGCGTAATGAAACTGGTTTGTTGTTGTAGAAACTAATTCTAACTAATACTTTCGTGTGTGTGTGTGTGTGTGTGTGTGTGTGTGTGTGTGTGTATGTTTGTATATAAAATCCAAGGGAAGATTTTCCTAAAATAAGTTTGGAACAATGCAGTAAGTGGAAATTTTAACCTTTTTCTTTTAGGTAATTTTGAATTGCTCAGCTCTTCAGAGTTTATTTCATTTGCTGAGTAGCCCAAAAGAATCTATCAAAAAGGAAGCATGTTGGACTATATCTAACATCACAGCTGGAAATAGGGCACAGATTCAGGTAATACAAAGTACATGCTTTTATTTCTGTTTTTTATTCATTGGCAGTTTTTTTTCACTGAACCTTAGACACGCACACATTTAGGCCCTCATATTTCCCTTTGTCTTTAATATTTAATAAGTTATGAAAGATTCTAGAAAAAATGTCTTGTATTTTTAAAAACAATTTGATATACTTTATGCTAAATAGATTTGACTCATGCTTATTAAAATGTTTATTTTACAGTGAACCCTTGTGTTATGTTGCCCCAGTTTTTCAGATACTTTAGAAGACTGGCTTTCTTTTTTTTAAGTGATTATCTGCCCTTTAATTTAGCCTTTTTGTCACTGGGAAAGTAGCTCAAGTAAAGGAAAAGCACCCGCCAGAGTGTTCAGCATGAGTCATGATCAAGGCTGGAAAAATGGGTTGGAAAAGATAAAATAAGAAACTCAGGGTTCTTGGAGTTGAGTGGAATCATAAGGTTCAACTCACCAAGATTTTTACCACAGTAAATTCTCATTTCCTAACCTCATGTTATACTCACTATCGATATACAGTTATTACTAATTAACATAACAGTTCAGAACATGATGAAAACAGGCTCATAGAAATCAGTTTTCTCAAGGACATCTTCAGTAAATGACATGGTCAAGATTAGGATTCTTCCTGTTAAATATTGCTGGCTTCCATCACTGATAAAAGAATCTTGGCCATGAATGGTATTAATCTCCCCATAAAGCTGAATTAGGATCTGAGATTGACAGCTATAGCCATTTGTAGTGTGCATATGAAATTATATTATTGGGATTGAGTCAGAGTATTTCAAATAATAAGGACATTCTTCAATTCTCATTGGGAAGTGGCAGTTTGGAATAAGATGGAGTTGGGATCCTAAAGGAACAGAAAAGCTAGACCTGGGATATTTCCAATTGACGGTGATAACTGATTGAATTTAGAATGAAGATAAATAGCCTTTGTAAACTGGAAAGGCTTAAAAAGAGACAATAGAGAGGACAGACGATGTGTTTGAGATGTGTAGTAAGCTGCTGGGTACAGACGATGTGTTTGAGATGTGTAGTAAGCTGCTGGGTACAGACAATGTGTTTGAGATGTGTAGTAACCTGCTGGGTACCCTGGGTGGACTTCAGTGACAAATGATGAACTTAAGTCACAGCATATATGCAAGAGTGCATGCAAGAGAATTGATAAGATTAGCAGAGAGAGGAAAATAGAATTGTGTTACTATGTCATAATGTAAATTGTATGAATCATAATATAACTACAAGGGCTAGGAATGTGGTCTAGTGGTAGAGAGTTTGCCTAGCATACATAAAGCCTTGGATTCAATTCCTCAGCACCATATATACAGAAAAAGCCAGAAGTGGTGCTGTAGCTCAAGTGGTAGAGTGCTATCCTTGAGCAAAAAGAAGCCAGGGACAGTGCTCAGGCCCTGAGTTCAAGCCCCAGTACTGACTGGCAAACAAAACATAACTATAATATATAATATGATTCATACAGTAAATATTTTAATTTTATAATGTAAAATTATATTATTTATACAATTGATTTATTGTATAATAATGCAATTTATAATTTACACAATTCATATGTGAATTGTGTAATTTGTTACAGGGTAGAAGAGACTAAAGAATTCAAAAAGAATACTGGGAGATTTTAACATCACAAGCTCTTATATTATCTGTGTTATACCAAGAATAGCCTAAAGGTTAATTAATGATAACAAGAACTTCTTCCTCTGTATTTAGTCTCTGGGATTTGTAGTCACAGGCTGGTTTCAAACAATTGTCAGATCTCAGCCTCCTGGTAGCTAGGATTACATGTGTAAGCCACTGGCATCCAGCCCCATTAGTTTTGACACGTGGTAGAGGGGTGTCATTAGTGAGTTAGTTAAAAAGTTATAATTAGTATTAGAAGTACTTTCATAAATTTTTGAATTTCCTGATTTATTTAAATTTTGCCTTAATTTCAGACTGTGATAGATGCCAACATTTTTCCGGCCCTTATTAGTATATTACAAACAGCTGAGTTTCGGACAAGGAAAGAAGCTGCTTGGGCCATCACAAATGCAACTTCTGGAGGATCAGCTGAACAAATCAAGTAAGTTACTGACCATGTAATATTTTGCAAATTGAAAGAAACATTGTGTTTGTAACTGTCCCCAATGTATTACTTAGAATGAAAGATGAACTATATTTGAGGAATATGGTGAGATTATTAACTAAGTATGCTTAATTCCAGCCCTTTGTAAGACTTACTTTTAGTGTCATAGACTCAAATGTACCTTTAATGTCATAATACCCGTCTGTTTTTTTTATTTTGTAATTTAGTGAGATAGCGTTTTACTTAGAGCCCAGGCTGGTCTTAAACTTGCCTTATATCCCAGGCTGTTGGTCTCTACTCATTATGCCCCTACCTCTGTCTCCAAACACTAAGATTATAGGCATGGACTGCCATACCTGGCCTGCTTGTTTTTCTTTTTGTTAGTCTTCTTTACATATATTTCATTCTTCTTATAGTCTTCTCAGCAACTTTCATAAAATTTTAAGTACATTGAAAGATTAGCTTCTTGGGCTTATACTGAGTTTTCAAATCAAGTTGTCATGTTTGAGAATTGTGGCTTATGTTTAGGAACAAAAATGACAGCCCATGAGAACTATACTATTTTGAAAAATTGTTAAGGGGAAAATAGATGTCCAAATAATTGATTTGGGGTAATTGTTGAAGCTTTTTTTATGTGATTGGGCGTAGCTTGTATAGTTGATTGGGTACTTACTTCTAAATTCAGTGAATTTGAAATTGACACTCACCATATTGATTAATTTTACAAAATTACGTATATTGTTTGACTAAGTTGTCTTTTGTATTAATTTAGGTACCTGGTAGAACTGGGTTGTATCAAGCCACTCTGTGATCTCCTCACTGTCATGGACTCTAAGATTGTACAGGTTGCCCTAAATGGTTTGGAAAATATTCTGAGGCTTGGAGAACAAGAGGCCAAAAGAAATGGCAATGGCATTAACCCTTACTGTGCTTTGATTGAAGAAGCTTATGGTAAGATGCTTTGACTGAAGAAGCATATTGCTAAACATTAAGCCATGGAAGACTAATACAAATACTGAGATTGTTAAGTACTAGCTGATGTAAGAACTGTAAATAATTTTTTGTTTCTATGAACTGGCTCTTGCTTACCTATGTTTTTAAGATGTCAGATTTTTTTGGTGGGGTGAGACTGGGTGTTGGTTCTGGGGCTTGAACTCTGGGCCTTAGTTCCTTGAGCTCCTTTTGCTTAAGGCTAGTGCTTTACCACTTGAGCCACAACTCCACTTCTGGCTTTTTCTGAGTAGTTTATTGGAGATAAGAATTACATGGACTTTACTCAGATCTCAGCCTCCTGAGTAGGTAGGATTACAGGCATGAGCCATGAGTACCTGGCTGGAGGTCAAATTTTATAGCTTTCACATGTAATCCCACCAGAAATTTCTATACTAGTGTAGAATATGAGATATATGTAAGTAGAGATGTTTCCTTTATATCAAGAAAGGAAGCATATGCAAAATAATTCATTGGAATTTCCAGTAAAGATTTTTCTTTATTCTTCATCCTAGGTCTGGACAAAATTGAATTCCTACAGAGTCATGAAAACCAGGAGATTTACCAGAAGGCCTTCGATCTTATTGAGCATTACTTTGGGACCGAAGATGAGGATAGCAGCATTGCACCCCAGGTTGACCTTAGCCAGCAGCAGTACATCTTCCAGCAGTGTGAGGCTCCTATGGAAGGTTTCCAGCTTTGAAGGAATATTCCACTTTCATGTTCCTGTGTAAGACCAGGCTACCCAGTTGAGTCCTCTTGTGGAGCCCACAGTCCTCATGGAGCTATCTTCTCAAATGTTTTCCATAATACTGTTTGCGCTCATTTGCTTGCCTTGCGCACCTGCTCTCTTACACACATTGGAAAACCTCTGGCTCTCTGTGGTGGAAAACCCTTATAATAAAAGGGTAACCAGAATGGCCCACTCTCTTATGGAAAAATCCCTAGGCTTTGGAGATCCGCATTTACATTAGAGTCACGGGAATATACACATATTTAATATGGCTCCCTTTTTTGTGGGGAAAAAAGAGGACTCCTCCTCATTCCCATTATAGAGTGGGGAATAATACTGACATTAAAAGATAAAACTAAACCTTTTATCTTGAATTTCACACAACTACTTATAACAAGGGAGGTGTTTAGACCTGTTGTGTATACTTCAGAGTACTTTTCATGCGTTCTTCCACAGTGAACCTTTGGATTACCTGGTGGCTTTTTCTAGCCAAATTTGCATTAATCCTTACTGAGATTGGATGGTTTTCTTTCCTCTATTGGCGCCATTCTTCAGATATTAAAGTTAAACCATCCACTCCCTCACCTTCAGCCTTCAGTGAATGTGCTTTCTAGTTGTCAGGAATGCTGAAGAATTAACTCTGACTCTTAAATGTGATACTGGTTTGCAGATTCCCTTTAAAGCAGAAAGGAGGAGCACATCTTAATTTGAATGACTTTCGCTTCTCTTTGAGCGTATGTGTCTTAGGATTTGGAAGTGGTTTCAATTCTAATGCTGATATGAAGATTTAGAGTTCTTAGTAAAAAACCATATCCTATAATTTAATAAAGGAATAAGAAGACAAACCTTTTGCTTTTCCCAAACTCAACCAGTGTGACTAGAGGCTGTCGTCTGCATTACAGCGCATGCTTCAGGTTTTGTGGTCCTGATCTGATCCTCAGTTGGAGGTCACCCTAGGTGCTTTCCCCTTCATGCCTGGAGAATAACACATACTTTGAAAGATTATTTAGGGATTTGTTTTTCTTAGCCAGTGCACCTTGATTTTAATGTGTTTGCGCTGCATATAGGACCCCTGTAATGTACCATCTTTATTTAAAAAAAAACAACAAAACCATCTTTCCAACATGACCTGCTTAAGTCAAATAAGGGCAATGATCTTTTTCTAATAACCTCAGTGTTCTCTAACCATTTTATTTCAACTCCTACTAGTACCCTACACGTATGCACCTACAAATGGCTCTTCTAGTACTGTGTTCACTGATCCACATTTGTGCTTGGACGGGAATGGAAAAAAAGTTTAATTGCCAAGAGAACTGCAAATGAGTTCAATAGACTTCTCGGTGCTAGTTGGCCATCTTGACTCAATGTTGGATACATGATCAGAGAAGATTTTTGGTGAAATCTGTTCAAAATGAATTCTGAAGGAAAACTTGCTCACTTCCATTCAGATCATTTACCCTTTTTATCCTCTTTAGACTTACTCATACCCTTCTAGGATTCATTATAATCCCAAAGTGTAAAAACTATCGGACAGTTGCCCCTGCCAAGCTGTTATATACATCTCTGGTAACTCCTGCTGAATGTAAGGGATACAGAGCTTTCATACCTCATCATGATGTTATTTAAACAGCCAACTTATGTGACCTGATACACTTTTTTAAAAGTCCACTTCATTCAAACTAGAAAGATTCCGAGACAAAGGACATTTATCAGCCGAGAGTGTGATGCATTCTTCGCCTCTAGTCTGTAGTTGTATCTGTGCTCTGGGATGGATACCGTCTGATGTCTGTTATTGATGGAGCAGCCACTGCAAAACTAGTCAAGTCCCATCTGTACTGTTACTTTCTAGTGCTGCTTTGTGCTGAGAGAAAATTTTAGTTTACTGCACTCGACCTGTAAGAGACTTTGATTCTTTGTAATTTTAGGGATTAATTAGGTGGTTAATTTAAAGAACTTTCAATGTTGCCTTTACATCACATTAAAATTAACTCCTTTCAAAAGGATAATAGAAGCACTGAATCATAGTAAAAATCTTGTTTTTAGCTTTGACTCTTTTCGTGGCTGAGTTTGTTTTATTGCAAATTACTGGTAACATGTCATTTCTATAGATTGTTTTCAATGATGTACCTTCTGTTGAATAGTTAAAATTTTTTCCATTTTATTAACCAATTTGAAAGTTGTACCCCCCATCTTAGCCAGGGTAGCATCAATGGGAATTTTTGCTAGCAATTGCAGGTGTCTCAGTGATTGAATTAAAACAAACTCCATTAACTGCTATGATCTATTTTGTCAAATAGAAGAGTTTATCTTGTTTCTAGTCCTGGGAGTTCATGAACCATATATCTAAAGTAAACTTTAAAATAAAATTTTAAGTGTAAAGTAAGAATTAAGGTAAATACCAGAATAATTCAGATATGCTGGAACTTGGTACTGATAAAAGCAGCCTTTTATTTAGGTAATAGAAATGGCATTTAAAGCCCCTTTTTCCTGGCAGAGATTCTTATTTGGTTTTGGTTTATTGAATACTTTCTTCATAAAGGTTTTATTCACTACAAAAGCATGTTGATTTTAACACAAGAAAATTTTTGTGATTTTATGAATATTGTTCTGAAAGAAAGTGGCTATTGGCTTGTCTTTCCTCCCCCTCCCCCCTTTTGTCACCAACCTTTCAAAATATGTTTTTATAGTGAGATTTGGTGAGGGGCAGGGAAAGGAGGCAGTATGGAACATATTCAGAGAATTTGAGAAATAAGGTACCCAGCATATGAAGAACCAATACGTAGCTCTGGTTGGATGGAGAAATACTAGGAAGGACAACATGAATGATATGAAGAAAAGATGCATATTTAGGAAACAGTTCTTTGTGGAACATTTTATGCCCTTATCACTAAACAAAACCCTTTATAATTACTACCTTTGTCATTCATACTGCTTTTGAAAATTCTGTTGCCCTAGGATTATTTCTTCCATATACCAGGTAAATGTGATTGGATTCAGTTGTACTGTTGAGGGGGAGAAAAAGCAATGTCCTATAATACATCTGAAGCATTATAGGTTTCTACTGATTTTGCTGAAGAAAAGAAATGTGTCAGTATAATTCATCCATCAGATCGGTCAAACAAATCCGCTGTGGTACAGGCAGTTTTGGATATGTTTCTCCAGTAATAAATAAACATATCACCTGTTGTATTCCCAGACTTAGGGACTGCATTATAAAAAGGTTTGCCTTGGGTCAAGGGATTTATTTTCTTGCTGATGAACTTTGTGGAAACTGTTATCAATAAGTAAATCATTATAGCTGTTTTAGGGATTTCTTTTTTTTTAAAATTGAGTATTATGGCATCTAAGGATGGTGTTAAGTAAAGCAAAGAGATTCACTTTTTGAAAGGAGTCGTACTTGTTTTAACTATAGACTGTGTTAACTCCTACATTCCAGAAAATCTCATTTGCATAAATAAGTGTGCCCATACATGGATGTTTCAAATCTAAATGTTTTGAAATACTAAATCCTTAGGGTCATACCTTCCGTTGTGAGGTAAATAGGTTATTAAATACGTATCTACCCAGTTAGGAAGTATTTTAGACGGCCTTTTCCTGTCATCAAACATTATGAAATTAAAGTAGCTAGGGATATATCACACATGCAAAATAGAATATTGTATATAATCTTGACTCTAACATGAAAGATAATGGATATTTCTAACACTTCATTGCCAAGAAAGGATAGTCAATGAGACTGGTACTTGGGCATCAGAATAACGCTACCTAGGCATCGAAATAATGCTAATAAAGCAAATATCTATATATTAATTGAAAGTATCAAATGGCTGTTCATCTGGAAGCTTGGATAAGAAAGAATTATGTACTGTTAGTGGAATAAAAGTTCCAATTCATTGGCTGGGTGCTGATGGCTCATGCCTGTTTATAAACCTAGCTCTCAGGAGGCTGAGATAAGAGGATCAAAGCCAGCCTAGGTAAGAAAGTCCATTTTACTCATTTCCAATTAGCTACCAAAAAGCCAGAAATGGGGCTGTAGTTCAAGTAGTAGAGCCCTAGCCTTGTGCACAAAAGCTCAGGGGCAGCCCCTGAGTTCAAGCCTTGGACCTGCATCAAGAAAAAGTTCCATTCTGTTTTCAAAAGGGGAATGTAGGTGTGGGTGGGGGGGGGGAGGCTTGGTGGTTTCACTTAAGGCTGGCATTCTTACCACTTCAGCCCCACCTTCACTTCTTTTTTGGTAATTAGAGATAAATGTCACAAGGACTTTTCTGCCCATGCTGAACTCAAATCGAGATCTTTGTGACTCTCTGCAAGTCTCTTGAGTAGCTAGGATTATAGGCATGAGCCACTAGGGCCCAGCAACGACAACTTGTCTTTACTCTTAATAGAGTATCCATCTACTGTGTGCCAGCTGTTTGGCTAGATTTCCCTTGTTTTTAATTAATCCCTTGTTTTAAATTAATCCTCTAGCTGCTCTTTGAGGTGAATTATTATCACTATTATAGATGACAAAGCCAAGACTTAGAAGAAATTACTTTGCCCCAAGGTATAACAATCCTTAGATACTGGCTGGACAAGGGAAAAAAACTACTCTGCAACTTCTGTGTCTTGAAGAACATGGCCATTCACCAGTTTTGTGTCCCTGAACTGCAGGACTACCTTCAGCAACTACAGGTAGGCAAGCCATTTTTGTGGGATGTTCTTCCCTGACTTCCTCATCAGTGACTTAGCGACACCTTAAAATGATGCCTTTGCGCTGGAAATATGTTTTAGTGGTAGAATGCTTGCCTAGTGTGCATGAAGCGCTGAGTTTGACTCCTCAGTACTACATAAACAGAAAAAGATGGAAGTGACACTGTGGCTCAAGTGGGAGAGTGCTAGCCCTGAGTTCAAGCCCTAGGACTGGCCAAAAAATTTTTAAAAAGCCATTGGGTATTCCTTTATATAATCTGATCTGTAGAACCACCCATCCCAACCATCTTTTATTTCTGCTGTCTTAAACTTGGTAGTACACAGTCCAACAAAGTTGATTTTGAATTTACTAATATAATGGCTAACATCTAAAAATATGTTCCTATCGTAATATAAGAAAGGAAGGTTTTGACTCTTAAAGTATCAGAATGAAAGAATTACTGACCTAAGGAAGCAATGCCTTGGGTGTAAACATGACAGCCCATCTTTTCCTAGAGGATTATCCCATGGACATCTTCCTTTGTATTTGTTTACTTAGTATTTCTGCTTACCGCGGTCATCTTGACAACTCCAAATCCTTTTCTAAATGTTCTGATACTGATTGGGAATGGGTGTAATGGCCATGGGTGAGTGCCTTGTATATAATAGACATTCATATATAATAGACATCCAGTGAATAACATGGTGAAATGTACATCTGTGTTATAAGGGATAATTGATTACAAAAGAAAATTGCAATGAACTCATGTTGTTGCTTGAAACTTAGATGAACAGTTATTAACATAAATGTCTCAGCATTTTAAGTCTTTCATGTGTAGTCAACCTTCACGAGACATACACAAGCAGACATTGTCACAGGAGAGCTCGCTCTTAAAAACAATCTTGTCTTGGCCGGTACTGGTGGATCACACTTGTAAAGCTGTCCAGGAGGCTCAGGTCTAAGGATCAACATATGAAGCCAGACCAGACAGACATATCCAAGAGACTTATCTCCAGTTAACCAGAAAAAGCCAAAAACAGGTTTGGCTCAAGGGCCAGCCTTGAATGAAAAAGTTAAGGGAGAACCCCCCAGCAAGGCCAATACCAGCCAGTACACACATGCAGAAAAAATAGACATCCTATAGACTTACCATGTAATTAACTTTGTGTTTACTGTATACCAAAAAACATCTCCATCTCTCCTGGCATATTTTAAAGTCAATGATCTCTTACTAGCTATATCCAGCTGATGTGGAAGCATGTGGTTATTATTAGGCTGTGAAACGGGGATTGTTCATTTTTATATATTGTATAGCAGAAGGTGAGTAGAAACAAAAATAAGGTTTATTTCTTCATTCCATGACTGCTTCATGGTTTGGAGATTGCATTTGGTTTGGCAATTGCATTGACCAAGTTTTTTTTTTTTTTTTAATCTTTTAGGCTGGGAATATGGCCTAGTGGCAAAGAGTGCTTGTCTCGTATACATGAGGATGAGGTCCTGGGTTCAATTACCCAGTACCACATATACAGAAAATAGCCAGAAGTGGCGTTGTGTGTGGTTCAAGTGGCAGAGTGCTAGCCTTGAGCAAAAAAAGAAGCCAGGGACAGTGCTCAGACCCTGAGTCCAAGCCCCAGGACTGGCAAAAAAAAAAAAAAAAAAAAAAAAAGCAAAACAGCCCCAGTTCCTGCAAGCTCCTGTTTTTTCATCAATAATACACAATGGCCAGGTTTACAAACTTACTAAATAGCTTGAATGACTTGCCCCTATTCCACTTGGAGTTACAAAGTATTTCTTGCTTTTTTTCAAATCAGTGTATGGTAACTTATGATCGTGGGTGGTCTGCAAAAAATAAAATGACCTTTCTTTATATCCTCAGCCTGAGGAAGCAAGTAAGTCCATAATAAGGATCACTGCCTTACCTGCCATTTGGGCTTAACATTGAAATACAGTGATGGATAAGGATAGAATGAAAAGTCAAAAAGAACATTGGAGAAGGAATGGGGCAAGGTTTGAGATGCTTGAAGTGCACCCAGAAGTATCAGGTGATGTGTGTGGCCACTCAGGATTTAGTGCACCTAGATTTCATAATTTGCTAGAGGTCTAAAGAAAGTTGAGTATACATAGTTGTATTATACTTGATTTTGAGAACTGATTGGGTAGTCAGAAGTTGTTAGGAAAAGTTAAAGTCCTTAATGCAAATGCACAAATCACTCCTCAAGTGGCCATGGCTAGCTCTAGCACATCCGTTAAAACATTTGTTTAGACTGGGCCCTGTGGTTTATATGTGAAATCCCAGCAGTGCTCTGGGGAGAATTCTGGGTTGAGGCCAGCCTATGCAAAATATTAGACCACTGCGCCCCCCTCATCTCAATAAGCTAGGCATGGTGGTATGTACTTGTCATTCTAGTAGAAGGCAGAAATAGAACCATGGTATAATTCTAAAACACTAGTATAGAAAATTCAAATTAAATCACCAATGTGGTGAAAATTATGGCCATCAAAAGTAGATATTGTTACAAAGTTGGGTAGCCATCTAAGACATTTTGCTTGGGAACTTAAAATGCCAGTCTCATAATTATGGTTTTTGCCACTTTGGGTTTACTTGTATTAATATTCCCTGCTCCTACACACTTGTTAAGGCCAAAGAAGTAAAGCTAAAATTCTTAGGTCTAATTCATAAGGATTGCAATGTTAGCACTACTTGTTAATAGCAGATAACATCTATGGAACAAGACTTAATTCCTAGCCCTGATTTTCTTTACATGAGCGCGGGGCGGAGGAAGCCGGTGATGATGGGTCACACTTGTAATCCTAGCTACTCAGGAGGCCAAGATTTGAAGCCAGCCCAGATTTGCTGCTTGTGGAACTGGAATCTCCAATTCACCACCAAAATGCCATAAGTAGAGTTGTGGTCCAAGGCGTAGAGTGTTATCTTTGAGCAAAAATGCTTCGACAGCACCCAGCCCTTGAGTTCAAGCCTCAGGACTGGCACCAAAACAAAACAGCAACAAAAATACCTAGACATAGAACTTACAAAGGCTAAAACGTTTGTTTCATTTCTCCTCGCTGACTACCCAGGATTTACAGTTCTGAGCAACCTGCACCAGCAGCACTGATCCAATTATTGGCTGGGGATGTGGGTTAGCGGTAGAGTGCTTGCCTAGCATGCACGAAGTCCTGGATTCGATTTCTCAGTACCACATAAACAGAAAAGGCCAGAAGTGGTGCTGTGGCTCAAGTGGTAGAGTGCTAGTCCTGAGCAAAAAGAAGCCAGGGACAGTGCTCAGGCCCTGAGCCCCCAAGCCCTAGGACGAGGGGGGCGCGGGGGGGGGGGTCCAATTCTTTAATTTCTAAACTTTTGCAAAGAAAACTTTTAAACCAGAACTCTTAAAAAAAAGTTGGACATAAGTTCTCCATTCCTCTTTGCCGCCAGGCTTAACAAAACCAAGGCTGGTCTCCGGCACAGGGTTCTTTGGCTACGCTCGTGAAAAGCCTGCGGGTGGGGTCGTTTGCCTTTAAAGGGCGGGCCTAATGCTGCGGCGACGGGAAGGCGGCCAGTGCATCCCTCTGTCAAGACAGTTCCCACAGGAGTGCCTGCTGTTCGACATAAAGACCCATCGTTTCTCACGGCAGCCAGATCTAATAAAGCTCGCCCAGCTACCCGCTCTACCCAGGCGACCTAGGGGGGTGCAGCGCCTGGACCAGCGGACAGAGCCGGAAGTAAACACGGCGTCTCCCGTTGCGCAGGCGTGAGAACGTATCTCCTATGCTCTTTGCGCAGGCGCGCTGCAGCTCTTCCTGTTGCGTTGAAATGACGTCGGTGAGCCGCCCTTACAGTGTTTTGAAAGGTGACTGCGCTCCTGGATTCCTTTTCTGGTAGCTATGCGAGTTTTCCTTCGACTTCTGACGCCAGTTTAGAGCGGTGCTCCGTCCATCCTCAGTAGGGTTGCTCACAATTCTTTTGGAGCCTGGGGAGGGGGTGTGGAAGATGGTTTCTGTGGAGACACTCCATATTCCCCCCCCACTAGCGCAACTCACAGATGAACTAAATGCCCAAACCCTACTTAATTACAGACAGCTTATAGGATCCTTTGCTTGTATTCTCATGTTTAGCCAAAATGGGGGGGAAATGAATCCGTCGTTGCTGCTGATCCAGAAATTACACAAAGCTGTGTTGTTGTTTTTTTTTAACTTTATATTTTTTCATCTGCGAGGTTCAGGGCCGGACGCCTGAGGAACCTTAATATTTTGGAGCTTCAGGGTCATGGCAAGGAAGGAGACCGGAAATGAAGCACAGTTGGCCTTTTCATCAGCCAATCAGAGCCAGGAAGTGTCTGAAAAACCAAACTATGCCCTCAGACTTACTCTAATGGGGCACGGGGCAGCAGTGTCTTCGGTTAAGTTTAGTCCTAATGGAGAATGGCTAGCAAGTTCTTCTGCTGATAAACTCATTATAATTTGGGGAGCATACGATGGAAAATATGAAAAGACATTATATGGCCACAATCTGGAAATATCAGATGTGTCCTGGTCATCAGACTCCAGTTGTCTTGTTTCTGCTTCAGATGATAAAACTCTAAAGATATGGGATGTGAGAACTGGAAAATGTCTGAAGACACTGAAGGGACACAGTAATTATGTCTTCTGCTGTGATTTCAATCCACCATCCAACTTGGTGGTTTCAGGATCTTTCGATGAGAGTGTGAAAATCTGGGAAGTGAAAACAGGAAAGTGCCTCAAGACTTTGTCTGCTCATTCTGACCCAGTTTCTGCTGTTCATTTTAACTGTAATGGATCATTGATAGTGTCAGGTAGCTATGATGGTCTCTGTAAAATCTGGGATGCTACATCAGGTCAGTGTTTAAAAACACTTGTTGATGAAGATAACCCCCCTGTCTCTTTTGTAAAATTTTCTCCAAATGGTAAATACGTTCTTATTGCAACTTTGGACAATACTCTTAAATTGTGGGATTACAGTAGAGGAAGATGCCTGAAGACATACACTGGTCATAAGAATGAGAAATACTGCATATTTGCTAATTTTTCAGTTACCAGTGGAAAGTGGATTGTATCTGGTTCTGAGGATAACCTGGTTTACATTTGGAACCTTCAGAGTAAAGAAATTGTACAGAAATTACAAGGTCATACAGATGTCGTGATCTCAGTAGCCTGTCATCCTACAGAAAACATCATTGCATCAGCAGCCTTAGAAAATGACAAAACCATTAAACTGTGGGTACTTTAGTACTAAGGTCTTTGGAAACCATGTACTAAGGCAAAATTGGCAAAATACTTAGGCATTTGAAAACATTTCTCTGAATTTTGGAGTGGTTTTGTATTTCTTTTAAAATTAGCTTTTGGTTGTAAGATTTTGAGCCTCATAGTCAAAATTTACAAAATGAGATGGCTTATGGCTACTAATCCTGAGGCCTATAAGTTTGATTCCAGTTCTGTTCCTCTGAGGTATTAGCTTAGCAGGTCATAGTACTGGGAATATGTGGAAGTAAGGTTGACAAGATCAGATGATTGAGGGGGTCATGTGAGTTTGCAGATTGTGGTTTGGGAAGTCAGGTGAATAAGCACATAAGCCTTGGGTGGTGATGAGAGAACTGAAGGTACATGTCATATGATAGCAGCACATTTGGTGCAATATATTCTACATGATAGGATTCAAAAGTCCATGGGATCAAGCCTGCCAACTTGGGGAAAATGTCATAGTTAGGTTCATTCAAAGATGAAGAATGACCTCATAACTACCTTCATTGGCTGGGTTGTGCTATCCTATGATTTTCAGAGAAACTACATGTCTTGAATGATTAAGAATACTCTCCTTCAGGACGTATTGACTCTCAGACTCAATTCAGAAATCACCTCTTATAAAACCATCACTGCCTGCTTCCCACCTCAATGGACAGTTAAATTAAGTTTTCCTGCTACTTATAGCTTCTATTGGAAAATTGAACATGCATATTTGCCTATCTGTGTTGTAATGATTTCATGGGCCGTGTTTCCTATTAATAAATTCTACAATCAGGAAATATATCACCTTTTTCTTTTTTCTTGTGATGATTGAACCCATGGCCTTGCACATGGCAGGTGACACACTGTGTCACTAACTGCCTGAGCTGGGTTCAGACTCCAAGATCTTCTGCTTCCATAGTAGCTGTGACTAAGCTTACAACACCAGACCTGGCAGAAAGTATATCTGAATTGTCTTTGTCTTGGTTTTTGTATGAATTAGACTCAAATTTGATAAATGATATTTCATTCCTTGCCTGCTTTCAATTAGCTTTAGTAATAAAAGCTCCAAGCTATTATATTGATTAAATACCCTACCCTCACATATTAACTCCATTCACACAGGGCTTTCACAGGAAATCTAAAGAATGGAAAATAATTTCTGTTCCCTTTACCTAAGGACACCTAATGAACATGTGCAGTAACCAAGGAAACAAAGGCAAAGCTCCAATCGTTAAGTTTTATCTGCTAGCCATGAGCTCCAGCTTGAGCCAAGGCCATTCAATGGAGAAATAGTCTTTACCAGATACTGTTAACAAACTGCTTAAGCCACAGCAAAAGAATGAAGCTTGACTTTTAAACCACTTATGAAAATTAGCTGAAAATCAATCACAGACCTAAATGTAAGAGGTAGGCCAAAGTAAAACTCTTGGAAGGAAACAAAGTTAAGTTGGGCTGGGAATATGGCCTAGTGGCAAGAGTGCTTGCCTCCTACACATGAAGCTCTTGGTTCGATTCCCCAGCGCCACATATATGGAAAATGGCCAGAAGGGGCGCTGTGGCTCAGGTGGCAGAGTGCTAGCCTTGAGCGGGAAGAAGCCAGGGATGGTGCTCAGGCCCTGAGTCCAAGGCCCAGGACTGGCCAAAAAAAAAAAAAAAAAAAAAAAGCATAAATAAGAAAAAGAAAACCTGGGTGCTGGTGGCTCACTAGTTAATCCTGATCACACATCTGCCTCTAGCTTCCCAGGAATCTGATGTCCAGAGGAACAAGGTTTAAAGCCATCCCAGGAAAGAGAGGTTTGAAACTCCATCTCTAATTGACTTAACAAAAAATCTGGGCTAAGCCAGGTATTGGTGTCTCACACCTGTAATCCTAGCTACTCAGGAGGCTGACATAAGAGAATAGGTTCAAAGTGGCAGACTAACAAGGAGACATGTCCAACTAAAACTATCAAAATCAAAGTAGAGGCAAGGCTCAAGTGGTAGAGCAACAATGTGAATGAAAAAGTGAGCAAGAAGGTGAAATGCACAATTCAAGCCCCCAAATCAGCAAAAAAAAAAAAAGCGCTAGAAGTCTGGCTCAAGTAGTAAAGCTCCAGCGAGGAATAAGCAAATAATTTAACAATAGCTTACAGCACTAAATTCAAGCTTCAGAACTAAGAAAAAAATAAAACCTATTTAACAAGTTTTGAGAATTAGATATGAATTACTAGTAAAGAATAATTGCTAAAAGGCAGATGTGAGTTATGTTGAAAGAAGTAGGATCAGTTAGGAACAAGTCTCAAACTCTAGCCAAGAAGTTTATTTCACCTATAAAGAGGTAGTCACTATGTTACTGAAAACAGAAAGACACAAAATGATAAACAGTTGTGCTAATTGGTGGTGCTTGGCAACAATCGAGATTTGATTTAATGAAACATTTTTATTCCAACAAATCTATAAGATTCAACACTAGAGTGCTCTTTTTTTTTTTGGCCAGTCCTGGGCCTTGGACTCAGGGCCTGAGCACTGTCCCTGGCTTCTTCCCGCTCAAGGCTAGCACTCTGCCACTTGAGCCACAGCGCCGCTTCTGGCCGTTTTCTGTATATGTGGTGCTGGGGAATCGAACCTAGGGCCTCGTGTATCCGAGGCAGGCACTCTTGCCACTAGGCTATATCCCCAGCCCCTAGAGTGCTCTTTAATAGTTAAAAAAAACACATAGTTTATGAAGCAACATTACTTATATACAAGTACCACATTAAAACTGACCCATATTCAAAACACTGGCTGAGAGGTCCCAACATAACATGGATAATTAACCTAAAACAAGTGTTTTGATAATAAATTTGCAAGTGATAAAAATCAAAGAACTTGATGCCTGAAGGGTAAGGACAAATGACAAGTATAGATACTGCCATCATTAATATTGTCATTTTTAGACTGTAGCTAGTGCTGTATTTTACTGGATGATTCATTAAAATTTCCAAATAGCTACAGAACATGCCATTTAAATCACTTGTAACTCACAGCTAGCATGTTGAGACTGCTAGGACTTGTTATCCATTAATACTAATGAGGCATGTAAGAATAAATCAATTGTCAATAGTAGAAGTAGCATCCACACTGGAATATGAGACAATTTGATAGCATAAAGCCAAAACTAAAAGAGATACATGCTAAGTGTAAATGCTTAGCTTTCAACACCAAGAGAAAATGACATTTTGTTCATAATTGAGAAGTTTAATTTCTCAGGTAGCAGGGAAATAAAGGGCCAACTGCAGTCTAAGCCATGGAACTGTCACTGCTAGCCCTAAGCAACTCTTGTGATATCCTCACAAAGTCCCACCCAGACTCCTCCCATCATGTTGCCAGGACATCTTCAAGCTACAGTGTGGTCTAGCTGGTCTTCAGGGCTCTCTTGGGAGCCAGTCTTCCCTACAAGCACCTTGGCATTTGGAAGACTGCCCTTCCAAGATCTGGGCAGTATACTCAGGCGGCCTTCCTTATCCCTTCAGAAATAAACAGAAAAAGAAAGAGAACTTGAAACTACCTTGGCCTCACTTTGGCAATGTGAATAAAAAGTCAAGAAGCATTATAAAGTAGAAGTTGCTTCATTTTTAACTTTCTCAAAAAACTGGGAGATTACATTTTACTTAAATCAACATCACAAAATATAGACAAGTCATTCTTTAAGAAAATTTATTTGTTCCTCTAGCAGAAATAGGAAAATGGTGAACATCTGTGCAAAACATACATTTATGAAGTGAATCCTTGTACCACATCGTCCTTTTTAATACAGACTGTTGCTGTAACATTACCCCTGGATTTTCAAACAGAACCAGCACAGACACTTCTGCTACTCTGCTTTGTCCTTCAGGGCTGCTGCTTCCTCTCTCAGACGAGCTTTCCTTTCCAAGTTTAACTTTGTTAAAGACTCATTTCTTTTGACGGCCTAAAGTTGAAACACATTTGAATAGGTGAGTACAGCAGCCAATTGAAGCACAAGAGAGCCATACATATCTCTCTTCTCTTCCTTTGTGGCCCTTATCCTCTCCTCTTCCCTCACACTTGGTTTCTTCTCTTTCCTCACATCCTGGTTTATATTAGATGCTTTCTCACTTCCATCTCCATCCCTTTTTGCTCCTTTCACTTTTGCCTTCCCCTAACTCATATGCATGCTTTCACGCCCTCCTAGTTCCTTCTCTCTAAAACATTCAACTTTGGGAATGCTAGACTCCCAAAATATTCTCATTGATGACTTCCAGCAGTGTCTATCCCACAGCTCCACCCTCTGAAAAAACAGTAGCAAAGGAGGCACCCGTGCTCTACCGTTGCTTCCCTCTGCTTAACTAAAATGTCTATGAAGCCTACATGAACAGACCAGTAAGAAAATTTTCATGTCAAGTAAGTGAAACTAACAACTATACAGGCTGACATTTCCTTATGTCTTTTGTTATTTCACATGAAATGTGAAGAAGAAAATGGAAATGGGAAGCTGATTGTGAGGAAAAACAATGGCTAATCTCTCTTCCAAATTGCATTAAGTTCAAGCCCAGTACCACATTTGTAATCCTTAACTACTCAGGAGGTTGTGAGCTAAGGATCAAGGTTCAAAGCCAGCCCAGGCAGAAAAGTCCATGGGACTCTTATTTCCAATTAGCCACCAAAAAAGCTGAAAGTAAAGCTCAAGTGGTAGAGTGCTAGCCCTGAGCAAAAAAGCTAAGGGATGGTGCCCAAGCCCTGAGTTCAAGCCCCAGGACTGGCACCAAGAAAAAAGGAAAGTATTAAGTTCAAAAGTTCATTCCAGGGGCTGGGGATATAGCCTAGTGGCAAGAGTGCCTGCCTCGGATACACGAGGCCCTAGGTTCGATTCCCCAGCACCACATATACAGAAAATGGCCAGAAGCGGCGCTGTGGCTCAAGTGGCAGAGTGCTAGCCTTGAGCAGGAAGAAGCCAGGGAGAGTGCTCAGGCCCTGAGTCCAAGGCCCAGGACTGGCCAAAAAAAAAAAAAAAAAGTTCATTCCAATAGCATTTACCAACTTCTAGGAAATGCAATTCAACAGAAGAAAAATGTTACAATTGTATGGTTCAAATCAGGAGAGGAATTCTCCGAGGCATACAACATATACTTTCAGATGACATTAGAGCCCAGGGGAATAACTAACTCTTGAGTTTTTAACTCAGCAAGAAAAACTGAGTATACAAAAGCAATGCAGATTTCTCAGAATTCAAGAAGCCACTGTGTCCTGTTCACATGCTTCTACAGGTTTCAGTGTGAGAGCCATGGATAAGAGGTAAATGAGGGAAACAGGAACAGAGGTCTACGAGAACTTCACCCAGGTCAGCACACTTGCCCCTTTGTACTCCTATGAGAACTGCAAGACTCTAAAGAGAGCAAGAGTTCATTTCCTTTTACTCGTCACTGGGAATGAGATCAGTTAAGAATCTGTGTGAAGCAGAATTCTTTTCAAATCTGATCATAGTAAAAGACATTTCCATGTAAAAATGTATACAGAATTAGACATGGAATTAAAAGAAATGTTTGACTATCTTAATACTAATAGTATGAAGTTTAGTAATATGAAAAAATGAGTTTTTATACCACCACTCACTGGCTATGTGAATTTGGGGAGAATTCTTGAACATTTCTAATTCCAGTTGTTCCTTTATAAAATATGGTAATCGAGTTGTTAGGATTATGGTGAGTAGCAGTTCCTGCTACACAGTAAGCACTCAGAGACAGGGTCAAGTCTACTCATACCTCAGGTAGACATCGATATTCAAATTGTGGCTCTATCATTAGGGAGATGTGGCCTTGGGCAAGTTTTCTAAGCTTTAGTTTTTCTAAGCTATGTTATCTATAAATGAGATACCAATACTAATATCTGTCTTACAGTTCTCTTGTGAGGTTTAAATGAGATACTTGCTCTTAAAGTACTGGGCATGCAATAAGTATTCAGTTAGTGATGGCTATTAATTGTAATCTTATATTAAGTTTCTGAACTTTCATTCCTGTATCCTGCTCAGTTGTCCTTAAGACATATGGCCCATTTTGGTGGAGCTTTAAAGAACTACTGGTCAGCATAAAAAGCTGGGGCATGGGTCAAGTAGCTGAGTACCTGCCTAGCCTGTGCAAATCCTGAGTTCAAACCCCAGCAATACTAAAACAAAAACTAAATAAGTAAGTTGTGGACTGGAAGTGCCTGTGTAGGTGGTGTCTGTTTGTCATTATATCGTTTGCATGTGTTCTTATGCACCTTAGATTCAAAATTATGAAACATGTATAAAAACTACTTACTAAGGATTTTAGATATGTTCTTAAGAAAACATTTAGGTAAGTGAATTATTGTTATTTTAAAATTAAGACAATAAAAAGCCAAAAATAAAAATGCTTACTGAGAGCTAGATCTTTTGGTTAATGGTCGAGCACTTGGCTAGCAAGCATAAGGGACTGAGCTCAAACTCCAGTACTATCACATATGAAGAATGTGCACCATGATTAAGGTGCTTATAGTGAGGGTAAATAAATCTGTGGTTATTAAATATGCCAGTGTCATTTTATTTATTGGATAGTTGTGATAACACTTTTTACTTTGTACTAAACAATCAGTCCTTCTTAACCACTTGCTTTGTTATTTATCCCCAGGCCTACTATCTCAGGTTTGTTCTACTCATTTCATTGTTTCCTCTATCAGTTTTCATGCAGAAAGTGGCCCCTTCTTCTCAATACAAGGGTCACCCTTGCTTTCCTCCACCTGCCCCTTGGAGAACATGCAGACACGGGGGCCAACTCTCACCTTCTTGCCCTCAATAACCATCATGACGCATCCTGCCACTGTCAGAGCAATCATTAGATAGCTGATCTTCACCCGAACTTTGTTCTTTGCAGCATCAAGCATCTCAAACCTAATAATACAACGCGGTCATGAGAGAAGGTTATTAAAAGCTCTGTCTCCTAACCCAGGAGTGTGTGTGTGTGTATATATATATATATATATATATATATATATATATATATATATATATATATATATATATATATATGAAGGCAGGACCTTATAGCAACATGGGGAAGATGAGGCACGTTCATAACTCATCATTATCAAGACAGCACAGATTTAAAGAAATGAACCCTTGCTGGAGTAGGATGACTTGGGTGAGAGTAGGGAATAGTTTGGACATCTCAGACCCCACCTGTCTAAGATGCCAGTCAATCAATTCTTTAGCATGAGCCCGGAACCTGCTTCTGTGGGGATGACCACTTGGTATTACCTGGAGACAGTCCTGTCAACACTGAAGGAGTGCTGCTGGCATCTCAGAGGTAGAGGCCAGAAATGCTGCTAACCATCCTCCCATACACAGGACAGTCCCCTACAACAAAGATTATTCAGTACTGCTAAGGTTGAGAAACTCAGGGTTGGAGGGACCTGTAACCACAGTGAAAAAGTCAGAATCCCAGCCAACATTTATTTGGTTTAAGGAAGTAGGTGGCAGGAGGCATTTTTAGGAATTCTAGAATGGGGATGTGTTGTAGTGTTTGTCAGCTTTCCATCACTATAGCCAATACCTGAAACAAGCAACTTAGAAAAGGGTAACTGGGGCTAGTGGCACATGCCTGTAATCCTAGGACTCAGGAAGCTGAGGCAGGAAGAGCTGGAGTTTTGAGGCCAGTCTGGGTTGTATTTCAGGAGGGAAGGAGAGGGTGGAGGGAGAGGGAAGCAGACAGACAGATTATTTTAGCTCAGCTTGGAAGCTTTCAGATCATAGTGGGTTAGCCTCCTTGATTTTTTCCAGTGGCGAGGCAGAACATCCTGGTAGCAGGATGTGGAGGAACAAAACTCACCTCACAGGAAGCAAAGGAGAAAAAGAGAATTGAACTAGGGCTCTATAAGGACCCAAAGTCCTTCCCTTTATCTTTCTATCATCTCCCAATAGCACCACCTTGGGAACCAAGTTTTTTAACACATAGGCCTTAGGGGTGGGGGTGGGGTTGTCATCTGAGACCCAACCGGAACAGATACACTGAGCTACTCATGCCCGAGCTTTGAGTAGAGGTACTGACTGGCATGCCCCCTCAAAGCTTAAAACAACAACAACAAAACAGGAACATCCTTGTTCAGTCACATTTCTGTAGGTAGAAAATGAAACTCAAGCACAGCTGAAGTAGGGTGCCTGACAACTCTCCACTAGGCACTATGTAACATACTACCATAAGAGGATTCCCAGCAGTTTGTGTTCTGGGTACTTGCCAAAGATGAAACATTTAAACAGAACCCAGGGGCATGCTGCTTTTTCCTAAAAGCAGATGGGTGAGAAAGGAAAGCAGTTTACATCCTAATCTCCGCACTCACGAAATAGTTTCTGGGATTTCATCTGCCTTTTTGAAGCGACCTGACCATATCAGGATCTTCTTCTCCCAATCCGTGGGTTTATGTAATGGCACTCTGTGGCTGTATGTGTCTGTGAGAGAAACCAAACAAGATCTTACTTGAAACTGTAACTAGCAAACTGCACAATGACAAAAAAAATGCTAATTGTACTTTTCAGTCATTTATTAAACACTGAAAAACTGAGCTAATTAGAGATTTATTTGAACAGAGTTGTTTTTTTTTTTTTGGCCAGTCCTGGGCCTTGGACTCAGGTCCTGAGCACCATCCCTGGCTTCTTGCCGCTCAAGGCTAGCACTCTGCCACCTGAGCCACAGTGCCCCTTCTGGCCGTTTTCCATATATGTGGTGCTGGGGAATCGAACCGAGAGCTTCATGTGTAGGAGGCAAGCACTCTTGCCCACTAGGCCATATTCCCAGCCCCCTTGAACAGAATTTTTTAAGTGCCTTATTTTTCAAATGGACACTAGAGAAAAATAAATGCCCTATTTCCCAATATAAACACTAGTGATGTGAAAGAATACCACAAGGAGACAGGAAAGTACAGATAAACTAAGAAGGGACAATGAGGAGCTTGCCTGACGTGGATAAGATAAGAAAGGGTTGTAAGGTTAGACTAAAGAGACCTTGAACACAAACCTAAGGAGTTTGGACCTGTTTGAGGAACTAAATTTTGAATCAAGAAAGAAGATACTGTTTAATTTGCACAGTGGGCCAAAGAAAGAAGGAAAGGTTCAAACAGGACCTATAATACAAGGGTGAGACAATGTGTTCTGAAGCAAAGGGAAGAGAGAACAGGTCAGCCTAGGGATAACTAGGAGAATTTAGACTAAGTTAAGGTTAAAAAAAAAAGTTACAAAGAACCTCAAACTTGGAAGACTAAAATAATAGCAGTATGCTTAGGTAAGATATTATGAAGAGAATGAACCAGTGAGGAATGAACACAAATATCAAATATTATTCCATTCTAAATGGAATTCATGTCATCTGAGTTAAATGGTGAGTAGAGATAAACATCTGTGCACAGGGAGGGTGGAAAAGAAAGCAAAGGCCCAAGGTTGGGCTGTGGGACACAGTTCATTCAGTAAATTAAGACAGCAGAAAGAGGCAGTGGAAGGAAACGGAGCAAGTCAAAGAGGCAGGTGAACAGGAAAAGTACCAAACCAAAGACTGTAAAGAACAAAGAATCTTTTGAAAAAAGGAAAAGTTATTGAAAGAAGAAAAAGGGAGGGCTGGGGATATGGCCTAGTGGCAAGAGTGCCTGCCTCATATACATGAGGCCCTGGGTTCGATTCCCCAGCACCACATATACAGAAAATGGCCAGAAGTGGCGCTGTGGCTCAAGTGGCAGAGTGCTAGCCTTGAGCAAAAAAGAAGCCAGGGACAGTGCTCAGGCCCTGAGTCCAAGCCCCAGGACTGGCAAAAAAAAAGAAAAAAAAAAAAAGGGAAGTACAGAACACCAGGGTTAGAGAAGATGCTTTCCCAATGCCTACATCCCTCTTCCAGAAGGACCATCTCCTTCACAGTTAGCTACACATCCCATTCTTGCCCACCATGTCTTTGCTTCCATTTCATTAGAAAACAGCCAAAAGGAACAGAAAAGTCACCAAGAAAAGCAATACAGAAAGAACCAAAGGCAAGAGAAGAGGTTTACAAGTACAGAAATAGTATTGGTATGTCTTATAAAGTCTTCTTGATTGCCTTATAATGGCTTTATTATTTCATTTTTCAAATTTTTAAATTATATACTCATTAAGACAATTCAATAGTATACATGTGAAAAGAAGCCATCCACAATTCTACTACAGTATAAGTATTAAGTTTTAACTTTGGTTTTATCCCCATGAGCTTGTGTGTATGTGTGTGTGTCTGTGCTTGTGTGTGTAATGCTTGTGCTTAAACACAATATTCTGCTTTGTTCATTAATGAAATAAACATATTCTACATAAGTGCATCATATTTATTATACGCATCATTTCTCCTAGCTGTAATATCAAGCAGACTTAACATTTATCATTCCTGGACTATTACATATTTAGATACATTCCTGATTTTCCACTTTCTACGTCATTGGAAAAACCAATAAAAACTTACTGGTTGTGGCTTTGGGACTTTCCTGTGGTTTGGTGCAAAATCCATATATACCTTTCAGTTCAGAGTTTCTGGTAAACCTTATAGCAGAGGAAGCATTTTGTTCATATAACTGAAAACAATTTCCTAGAAAAGAGAAAAAATGTTTCACAGAGAATATCTGGTATTTTTTCCAAGATGAGAAATATCTGCCATTTTTATACCAATAAAAATCAGTTCATATACAAAATGAATAAAATTAATATTAAAACTAAATTAAAATTACTATATTATATATGATACATGAGCTGGGCACCAATGGCTCAGGCCTGTAATCACAGCTACTCAGAAGGCTGAGATCTGAGGATCATTGTTCAAAGCCACCCCAGGCTAGAAAGTCTGTGAAGATTCTTACCTCCACTTAACCACCAAAAACACTGGAAGTCAAGCTGTGGTTCAAGTGGTAGAGTGGTAACTGTAAGCAAAAAAGCTCAGGGACAGCATCCAGGTCAGAACCTGATCAAGCCCGAGGACTAGCACGGACACACACACACACACACACACACACACACACACACACACATGATACATGAACTATGTACACATAGGATAACTAACCACTTAAGATACTATGTTTAGTACTGTTATAAAATATAAATGCTTTGTTTATTAAGAAGTTAGAAAATTGCAGTACTAACATTTTAAAAGCAGCAAATTTTATGTTAACTATTCCTCACGAATAGCTTGACATTATAGTAATTACTCTGGCAGCAACATTATGTATTATGTTATTGAGGCTGTTTAGTATAAATCAAGTCACCATGTATACTTATACTTGCACATAAGTATATAAAGCTATATACCTATTATATATTTAATATATAGCTTTAAGATAATCTGTTTACATGAGAATATATAGTTTATTTTTAAATTTAACACAGAGAGTATTACAAACCTCTATGTAACCACCATCCAGTTTCAACAATTATCAATACTATTACATCCCAAATTCAAAGAGACTCCAAGACCCTCAGTTAATAGGACCTAGGAACTTGATTTGGCCGAGATAATGAAAAACGGCCCTGTGCTTAGGGTGGGGTGGGTTTTTATGAGTGGGGAGTACATCATTGGTGGTGACTCAGTGACCTCTGAGTCTACTTGTTCTTTTACTTGTTCTTTTACATAAACACTAGGCATCATAGCTCACAGCAGGCTGCCCGTGGTGGCATCATACTGTGGTTATTCCTGGTTGGAGGGCAAGGGCGTCACTGGTAAGCGTAGCTGTTGGGGTAAGCAAGCAGATTTACAGAAGTGAAACATTTAGCATGACCATTACTTAGTTGCAAAAGCCAAAACATAGCCTGAAAACAAAATATAGCCTTGAGTGGGGGCAGTGTTCTCTTCATAGAGATGACCCTCATAAGCTTCTTCTTTAAAACATAGCAACTTTGTTAGCAGGGCTTTCTGGCTAATACAGCAACTCAGTACATCCAGTGACAAACCTCATTGTCAGTGACCCTCTGTGAAGCTGTCAGCTCAGAGAACTTGAGTGAGGGAGAGATGCTGTTTTGCTTTTAGCAAGGATGGGAAATTTTGCCTTTAATACTCAGCCCTATTTCTGATTTTCCATTAGTCAACTGTATAATAAACTAAAGCAAGCTGGGTACAGAAGCTAAAATGGGGGTTAGCACCTTTAGAATGGGGTGTTCTTGTTGTGATGGGGTTCCTCAAATACTTAAGTCAATAAATATTGTTTTATCTAAATATAACTACCCTTAACCCCTCAATGGACCATTTTAACATAAATCACAAACATTATTTCTTCCATAAAAATTCATCTCAAAATAACTCTTCAAAATCACAGCCAGAATATAATTAATATAACAAAAGTTATTTTCTTAACCTCAGCACGTTATGATCGAATCATATTAAGACTACATTTCCAAAATAGGCTCTTAACTAAATGTACACACTGAATATAGTTGATGCTTCCTATATTTCTTTAAATCTTTTCATTTTTTAATATTCATTTGCTGAAGAAATTAGAGCCTTAGTCCTATAGTCTCTTTCACTTTAGATTTTTCTGAATGCATCTCCATGATGTAGTCTAACATATTCTTCTAACTCCTCTATTTCTTAGAACAAAATTTTGATGCTTGGTGAGAGTCAAGTTAGAAAGCTAGGTGTGGTGGCACACATTTCAAATGCCATTATTTGGAAGGCTAAGTCAGAAGGGCTACTGCAAACGAGCTCAAAGCCAGCCTAGGAAATATAATGAGACTATCTCAAAACAACACAAAAGTTTTAGTTTTTTTGCAAGGTTATACCACATATGGTACTGTATACTTACTTCTATTGCACTATATCAAGACTTGTATATCTATCTTGTTTCATTTAGTGACATTTTGACCAGTCGGTGCTATCAGCCTGATTTAGTCCTTGGAAAGTTCCTCACCACCATGTAATATTTTGGTGATTGTTTTTCCTAGCTCCATTATTTCATCATCACCAGGGGTTACAAAATGGTAGCATTCTTATCTGCATGATTTGGTTTGCCTAAGAAACCAGAAGAAAAGGGATATGTGAAGTGTTCCTTTTTTTCCATGTTTTCAAATTAATAAATTGATTCCATTGCAACCTCCACATGTAACCTTTCATTTGAAAGTAGTAAAAGGAACTCTTGCTTTTTTTCCCCTCTCAGTTGTGGGGCTTGGACTGAGGGCCTGAGTGCTGTCCCTGAGCTTTTTCCCTCAAGGCTAGTGCTCTACCACGTTAAGCCACAGCACCACTTCCAGTTTTCTGGTGGTTAATTGGAGATCTCATAAACTTTCCTGCCCAGGCTGGCTTTGAATTATGATCCTCAGATCTCAGCCTCCTGAGTAGGACTACAGATGTGAGCCACCTGTGCTAACTCTTGCATTTTAGCTTGTGATGTATTCCTATCTATAGTTTTTGCTTCATTTTAGAATGTTCCCACATTCAGTAACCCTCAAGGACCCCTTGGAGGTTGGCTCTTGGGTTTTCTTACGGCTTATCACCATTCCTAGGCATTTTCAGTGAACACGGGTAAGAAATGGTTGTTTTGAGGAGGAACTTTCTCAAATGTGGTAGCACACCAGAATCAAGGTGGAAATCATGTGACCCTGAGTAGAGAGAAATAGAGAAAAGTTCTCTGTTCTTTCCTGAAGCAAGGTGAGCAATCTTGCATATATCCGCTACCAAGGACCTGTCAGGGCTTTTTCCATGTCCTCCCTTTTAGATGTTTCATCTGCTTCTTGTTTGACTCAACTATTACCATCTTCTTTTGCTGAGAAACTGACTCTACTTGGGGCCCACAAATTAACTTGGAGCAGGATAAAGGCTAAGCATTCCAGACTCCATTCGGTATCTATGTCCTTTGTCTAGAGCCATGTCCTCTTGCAATCCCTTTGCAGCCATGGTTGGAAGTTGTCAGGACATTGCAGACCACCTGCCAGGCATCTATGACTGGTAACAAGGCCTCACTTGGCTGATCCTCAGACACAGACTGCCAGAGCACCCCAGATAAAACCTTAGGAATGTTCTAACACCTAAGTTCTCATTTCCTACCCTCAAATCTCCATTTAACTTAAGGCGAATGTCTGTACCCCTGAAGATGGCTAAAGGTACATTTTCCTTCTGTCTTCCCATGGCTACCAGGTAATAAGCATTTCTCTGCCCTTCACCTTGTCTCTCTATTTGGCAGGGGTAACTGGCCAGCCCTGACACGTGAAACTCCTGAAGTTTGGGCCCCAGGTTAAAAACACAGGTTTTAAAACTACTTAAGACTTGCTATTCCTAACACAGTTTGGACATTTTTCTTGAATAAATGCTCCTCAGATCATTGCACACCTCTGGTTGTTTTCCAGAGTTCGGAAAAAAAAATTTTTTTTGACAATTTCGGTGGTGTTTTAGTTTTATCTAGAAATGGATTTTCAGAGATGTTTACCTTGAAGATACTGAACTTGGAACCTCTCTCTATGTAATGACTCGTCACTACCTGCAGTGTGATTTATTCCAAAGGCAAAATTTCTATTTTCTTGCTAACAATAATATCGGTGCCACTTAGAGGTAACAGGTTTACAGTTCCTCTTATCTTGTTTCCTCATTGTACATGTAATAATACAGGTGTGGAGGTGTGACTCATGTAGAAAAGTGCTTGCTTAGCATAATTAGGCCATAGGTGAAAACCCCAATTCCATGGGGATAAAAAAACTGACAATGTGATATTTACTGCAGAAGGCTGACTTGAGGGTTAAGTGGAAAAACAAACACGGGACCATCTGCTGAGATGCTCCAAACACAGCCACTGAAGGTTCAGTTCAATTTCTAACATTGCTTAAAACATGAACCTTTAAATACTTCCAGAATACTTCTCAACCTTACCCTGAAGGTGGCCAAAACTTCCGAACTAAGTAATTGCACAGTTGTGAGAGCATGGGAAAAGTCTATGAAGTTCTTAAATAGCTTTTAAAATAGTCCTGGGGCTTGAACTCAGGGCTTCAGCACTGTTCCCGGTGGCGGCTTCCCCCCCCCCCCTCTTCCTTCGTTCCTTCCTTCATTCCTTCCTTCTTCCTCCTCCTCCTCCTCCTGCTGCCTTTTCTACTTATGTGGTGCTGAGGAATTGAGCATAGGGCTTTGTGCATGCTAGGCAAGCACTCTACTACGAAGCCACATTCCCAGCCCATTTTACACAGCCCTTGAGATTAACATAAAATTATTTACAGTTCTGATTCTCATCTATATTTCCTAACAGCTATAATGAATATGGTATGCCTATCTGTTAAAACACAAATCTCTAGGCCACCTACTCTTCATTAGAAGTTTGGGGTAGATGTGGGGAATTTGTGAATTTCTCTCATTCCTCCCAGTTGTCAGGATTTGAACACAGGGCCTTAAGCTGGCTCAGCTTGCTTGCTGAAATTTGTTAAAAAATTTGTATTTCTGGTAAATTCCTAGGCTTGGAACTACTACTGGCTTGAGACTAGAACTGAGAGTCATAAGTTTTTTTTTCTGCCTTAAATTGTGGTAAAATATGCATAACATAAAAATAATGCCAATTTAAGGTAGGTGAGTATCAGCAGCGGAAGGGAAAGGCTTACAAAGAAGAATATAGTCAAAGTAGTTTATTTACATATATGAAAACAGAACACTGAAACTTGTTGAATTGTTTTCTTATGAGAGACTGGCTCTGGATATCACCTTTATGATAATAATTAACAAACAAGGAAAACTAAAAACGGAAGAGAGTGGGATAAGGGAGAGTTATGGAGGGGGTGAGCTTGATTGAGATACATTGTATACCTGTGTAGAAATGTCCTAATGAAGCCCTCCTAGTACTACTGCATACAGATAAGAAAATCAACAAGTTTTACTACTTTTAAGTGTGCAGTTAGTTCAGTGTCATCCAGTGAATTTATACTGTTGTCAACCCATTGCTAAAACATCATCTCTGGGACTTTTCATCTTCCCTGGTTAATAGGAACCAGGCCCACATCTCATTGTCCCATTTCTCCTTTCTGGCAAGCACTTAGAAGGAAGCAAGGTTAACTGTCTGCTGGCTGCTCTCTAAGCAGAAAACAGAGAGAGAATCAATAATTGTTTCTTCAGATAAGTGTGCTTTCCTATCCATCATAATTAGAACAGAGGCAGTTCAAGGGAGAACAACAGAACGAAGGCTATTTAGGAGAACAGACTCTTTGTTCAGTTTGAGTAATAACAAACCCAAAAATGTTAACATGTACACTCACTCTCAGTCACATAATAGAGGTTGGAGATACTTAATTGACTCAACAAATAATAATTAAATGCCTACTATGTGCCAAGCATTGCTTTAGGCAATGTATGGAATAGATAAAAAACTAGGCCAGCAGGACTTAGACACTGCTAGGAAGTGTGTGTGTGTGTGTGTGTGTGTGTGTGTGTGTGTGTGTGTGTTTTATACTAAGTACATGTAAGGGTGAGAAAAAATAAAAGGGGATGTGAAATGTGTATGTCTGTGCATATACACACATAAAATCTTAAGGTCAATAGGTAAGTCTCTAAGAATGTTGCTTTTGGAAGAAGCAAGGGACCTAGCTATGCAGCTATCTGGTGGAAGAATATTCCCAAGAGCAAAAAGCCCTGAAGTGGTCCTAAGGACCACATAGAGGCCAGAGAGACCGGACAGGAGAACGTAACAGGTAGATAAGTAGAATCTGAGGCTAGAGGCACCTGGGAGAGAAGTGTGTGGAGAAATAGGGGCCTAGGGGCCTGAAGACATGAGAAACTATCTTGGCAAAAACTATCCCCTAACCTTTTCTTACTCCAATTTCATACTATATGCCAATTACTTTTACTTCCCCAATGTATAAACACTGGTTATAACATATACAAATATGATATAATTATACACATCAGAGGCCAATGTCAAAACAATTTTTAATTTTATCACTAAAAACAAGCAAGCATGAAGTACTTGATGTGCTTTTGAGTTTTATAGTTATAGCAAAATGAAAGGATAAACAAACATTAGTATCATTAAGATTTTCTTTTGCTGTTTCAAGGAGATAGAACAAATTGCCCCAAACATCTAAGACAGAAATTTTCCATCATCTGATGACTCACAATTAAAAATATACAAACCACAAGAAAACAGCCCTTTAGCCCTCTGGCTGCACTTGCAGTTTGTCTCTAGCTGACCAGTTCTATGTCCCTAGAGTCCTAGCAGGAAGTTGAGATGAAGACTCAAAACTGCATCTAAGGTTCTAACAAATGGCTGGTTACTTTTAAGAGTAAAGGTTCACAAATTGTATCTGAATCACCTGGAAGGCTTATGATAGATTATCTTACCCCTCTACTAGTGCTTTTCATTAGGTAAATATCAGCAGAGCCTTGGGATAACTTAAGAAAGTAAAAAATGTAGAAAGAGTATAATGCATTTTATATAATGAGCCCATACTATTAGCAACAGAATAAATGAACAAATGGGGAGAAAGGATAAATATTCCTTGTTTAAATAAAAACAACAATAACAAAAAACCTCCAAGGGACTGGGAATATGGCCTAGTGGTACACGTAGGCCTCATATACATGAAGCCCTGAGTTGATTCTTCAGCCCTACATATATAGAAAAAGCCAGAAGTGGTGCTGTGGCTCAAGTGGTAGAGTGCTAGCCTTGAGCAAAAAGAAGCCAGGGACACTGCTCAGGCCCTGAGTCCAACCTCAGGACTGGCAAAAAAAAAAAAAAAACTGCACAAAACCTCCAAATATATGTCAATTTTCCTCCCTCCTGGACTTAGTTTAGTGAATTGCTCTCAAAGATTAGGATATGAAAAGGGAAAAACTAGTAATTTCATTTGGAGAGACTAAGTTAAAAGGTTTAGGGGCTGGGGATATGGCCTAGTGGCAAGAGAGCTTGCCTTGCATACATGAGGCCTTGGGTTCAATTCCCCAGCACCACATATACAGAAAACGGCCAGAAGTGGCGCTGTGGCTCAAGTGGCAGAGTGCTAGCCTTGAGCAAAAGGAAGCCAGGGACAGTGCCCAGGCCATGAGTCCAAGGCCCAGGACTGTCCAAAAAAAAGGTTTAAATCACTACTCATAAGTCACATGACTCTCATACACACCATAAACCTGATCATGTGAAACTATCAAACAAATCCAAATAGGTGTTTTATAAAATACTCTTGCTTTATAGTTTACAGTAACATAGCAGTGTTAATGTTTTTGGTTTTGACAAATATAACACAGATATGAAAAATGTTAACTTTGGATGAGGGGTATACAGAACTCTATATTCATTTGCAACTATTCTGTAAATTAAAATTATTCTAAAACAAACGTATTAGTACTTAGTTATATATTTAGAAGATAATGGTATTTAGTGCAGAAAAATATTGGTATCTCTATATAAAAATTTTGCCCTTGCTTGCATGCTGGTATACTTCTGTAATGGGATAAGAAAAGAGAGCTGAAGCACAGCAGGAAATGTCGCGTTCTGACAAGGGGCAGATTATTGCTCTCCATGGATCTGGACTGCTCTTGTACCTGACTTCTGGATCTGTCTTCTGAACTACCCACACTCACAACCCAGCTGCTCAGGCTGACACCCAGGCTGATGTTCTATGGGGACTCAATCTAAATGACAATGCTGGCACAGCTCATTCTGGTTCTTGGTGCTATGGCCAGCTGTACTCCTCCACAATCCTGCCACATCCCCCCAAAAGGCTTTGCCCAAGCATATCAGTGACAATATCAGTGGTGTTTTAGGAAGACAAATCTTGAGCACAGAAAGTAGTAAAAGTCTGAGGTGAAGGCAGCATGAGGTAAATAGTAGGAGTGGGAAGACAGAGTCATGAAAACCCGGAGCCCAATACTGTAGATCAGGAGGATGACCTAAAAGAAACAGGATAGCTGTAGTTACAGGGAAGACGCAACAGATGTTGAAAGCATTAAGACAGGGCACTGGTGGCTCCTGTCTATAATCCTGGAGACTCAGGAGGGTGGGATCTGAGGATCATAATTTGGAGCCAGCTCAGGCAGCAAAGTCTGTGAAAACTTTTGTCCCATCTCAAATAAACCACCAGAAAGTGTTACCACAAGATTTGAGCAAAAAAGCTAAGGGGCAGAGCCCAGGAATTGAGTTCAAGCCCTAGGGCTGGTACAAAAACAGGTAACAGGAGGAAAAATGAAAGAGACTGACACTGAGTTTTATAGCTGGCTAAACCCCCAATCACCATTTGTAACACTGTATTTATGCAGGGGAAAAGAAGTATGAGTACAAAAATAAAACTGATTTAAAAATGAAATTTTGGAGCCTAGCCAGTTTTTAAGTTAAGGATAAACTTATGCAAACGGATGTTTACAATTCTACTAGTATCTGATGGGTCAAACTATTTGAGGACACTCTTTAGTTATCCTTTTTCCTCTTATTCATTTCCAGCCCACTGCCAAAATAGTGGCTATTAATTCTTCCAACCTTCATTTTGTGAAACAAGCTCTCCATTTGTTTTTTCATCTTTCTCTGGCAGGCTTGGAATTGGCGAGCCCTCCCACCTACCACTCCCTGAGGGCTCTTGTACCAAAATATCACAACTGTACTTCCTTACTTTCTACTGCCTTTTTCCTTTTCACCGTCCCATCTTAAAGAAAAAAAAAATAGACAACAAAAAAACAAATCCTTTATACTATAAACGTAAGTCTTGTTCATTATAGAAAATTTGGATGGCATGAAAGGTACAACAGCTGGGTGCTAGTGGCTCATGCTGGTAATCCTCAGGAGGCTGAGATCTGGGGATCACAGCTGGAAGCCAGCCCAGGCAGCAAAGTCCATAAGACGCTTATCTCCAACAAACTACTCAGAAAAAGCCAGAAGTAGTGCTGTGGCTCAGGTGGTAGAGTGCTAGCTTTGAGCAAAACGAAGCTCCCACGCCCTAAATTCAAACCCCATGACAGGCACACACACACAATAAAGGTACAATGTAGAAAAATAAAGGCACAGATTCACACCTAGGGATAACAATTTAGTATCCTTTCTTTCTAGACATTTTCCTATGCCTTTATATAACCTACAATTTTCATAATCACATAACAACACTTTGCTTATGACATAAATATTCTCAGTAATTTAAAATACTTTTGATAACTTTATAACATCTGACACATGGAGGTAACCTGAATTTAATCACTTCACATTTGGATTTGTTTCCCATTTTTTACTGTCAAATGGTATCTTGCTCTGTGGTCCAAACTGGTTTTCAGTTCAAGTAATTCTCCTGCCTCTGCCTCCAAAGCAGCTGAGGCTACAATCTTTGAAGGGATTTCTCATTATTTTCTTTGAACAAAAACCTGTAAGTGGAGGATTAAAGAGTAAGATCCCCTTAAAGCTTATTCATATATGTGTGTACATATATACATATACAATTATTACATATATATCTTATTTTCTAGAATGGTTGAACGAATTTCTATGTCTACTAGTATGAGGCATAATAATATTCAGCAGGTCCTAAAAACTAAAAAAAAAAGGAATCTGGAGCTGGGAATGTGGCTTAGAGGTAGAGTGCTTGCATAGCATGCATGAAGCCAATTCCTCAGCATCACATACACAGAAAAAGCTGCAAGTGGAGCTGTGCTAGAGTGGTAGAGTGCTAGATAATCTCGAGCAAAAGAAGCTTAAGGACACTGCTCAGGCCCTGAGTTCAAGCCCCAGGACTGGCAAAACCAAAACAAAACATACACACACATCCTTCAGATGAAAATTCAAGGTAATCCAACCTTCTCCTGTTGACCTTCCTCCCTCATACCATCCCAGACCAATTGCTGTCTCTCTTCTGCTAATGTCACTTGTGCCCTTTCTGTTTCAATGGAGTCTTGAGTTGATAATCCTACCCTCCAGGACTTTTCTTCTTTAAAGTCAGCAGTATACTGGTTCTTGGGAAGGAGCAAGTGGGGAGAAGCCCTGATTTACAGTGCTTGCCAATCACTGCCAGTATAGCAGATTGCAAGCTACCAATGCTGTACCACCAGTTATGTTAAGAAGATGTCAGCAAGAACAGGCCAAGGATACTGCAGTGGCATTTACAATCACTTGGTCTGTAATCTAGAATTTAATAGAGCAGTTAATTTATTTCTCAGCTTTCCTTGTGTATAGGGTACACAGTATGTGCTCAATGAAAAGGTGTTGGCAAGACCTGAAAACGAGTGATAAGCAAAGTCAAAGATGGAAGTGGTTAAATGGGCATGTTCTCAGGCTTAGTGAGAACAAACAAAAAGAACAATGATAGAATGTGGTGGAAATAAAATGAGAATGACGAGAATGAAAGCTAGGATATACCTGTTTTGTTCCAGCTTTGTACCTATATGATCCTTTATAAGTCAATTCCCTTCTTAAGTCTTAAATCCCTATGCAAAAATTAAAGGACTATGGATTTTTTTTTTTTTTTTTTTTTTTTTTTGCCAGTCCTGGGCCTTGGACTCAGAGCCTGAACACTGTCCTGGCTTCTTTTTGCTCAAGGCTAGCACTCTGCCACTTGAGTCACAGTGCCACTTCTGGCTGTTTTCTATATATGTGGTGCTGGGGAAATGAACCCAGGGCTTCATGTATACGGGGCAAGTACTCTTGCCACTAGGCCATATTCCCAGCCCCTGGCCTATAGCTTTTAAGCTGCTCTTTTGCTCAAAGCTAGTGCTTTACCATTTGAGTCACGGCCCCACTTCTGGCTTTTTTTTAAAAGTAGTTTATTGGATATAAAGTCTCATGGACTTTTCTGCCTGGGCTGACTTTGAACTGAGAAGATCCTCAGATCTCAGCCTCCTGAGTCAATGGGATTACAGTAAAGCCATTCTATTCTTTTGAACTAACAATCAAATACAATGTCCTGAAAGCTTTATTTTCTTTCACTTTAAAAGAAAGTGTTCAATGCTCAACTTTTAACTGCTTAGTCTCTCCCTATTAAAAATACATATATATATATATATATATTTTGCCTATCTACTATGAAGTAGAGTGCTGAGGATTTAGCAAAAACAGATCAAGTCTTTACCCCCATGCAACCAATGTTAAGTTAACCAGTGTTAAGTTTCCTTTTTTTTTTTTTTTTGCTTGCCAGTCCTGGGGCTTGAACTCAGGGCCTGGGCAGTGAGTGTCCCTGGCTTCTTTTGCTCAAGGCTAGCATACTACCACTTGAGCTACAGCACCATTCCGGCATTTTCTGTTTATGTGGTACCAAGGAATCAAACTCAGGACTTCATGCTAGGCAAACACTCTACCACTAAGCCACATTCCCAGGCCAACTTAAAAAAATTTTTTACAATATTTTAATTATCTCCAAGTAGTGTACAAAGGAGATGCCGGTCAACAAAGCACTTTACAAATACAATGTGCTTGCGGCTGGGAATGTGGCCTAGTGGTAAAATGCTTGCCTCATATACATGAAGCCCTGGGTTCAATTCCTCAACACCACATATATAGAAAAAAAAAAAAAGCTGGAGGTGGTGCTGTGGCTCAAGTGGTAGAGTGCTAGCCTTGAGCAAAAAGCCAGGGACAGTGCTCAGGCCCTGAGTTCAAGCCCCAGGACTGGCAAAAAAAACAAACAACAAATACAATGTATCTTGATCAATGTAAGTTTTTTAGTTGCAAATATAGGATAAGTACTAGGCACTGAGGGGGCTTGAAGAAGTTGATATGAATTTCCAAAATCACTGGGACTCAAAAACTCATAACTTCCTTCCCTAGGGAGCAAAAATTTGAGGGCCTCCCTCACAAAAAACAACAACCCCAACAACAGAGCCAGGATTTACTGGTCAAATACACAGCAAGAAGTATGTGTGTGTGCATGTGTTTATGTGTGTGTGAAAGAGACAGAAAGAGAGTGGAAAAAGGGGTAGTATTAAGGTTCTAATCATCTATGAGTTTTTTTTTTGTTTCTTTTTACTAAGAACACACACTTCTGTGAATAACAGATGTGAACTATGGATTCTGTCTCTTAAAAATCAGTATATAACCATTAAAATTTGAATATACTTTCAGAGTTTCACAAGACCTCTCATCTGTGAAGTCTAAGCATTGCAAGTTAATAATCGTAGTCCTCTCCCTACATCAACGAAACAAAAAAAACCTCAAACTCATAAAACCCTACATTTTGTTTGTTAAGACAGTATAGCAATATTTCCAGTGGAAGTAAAAGTATAAGTCCACCACTCCAATGATTAAAGTTTGGTATCTGAAATATTATTATAAATAATATTTTGGATAAGTAAAGTATGTGTAGATGATGTTTCTATTTGTTGTACTATTCCTTTGGTTGAATTTACTTATCAAATCAGTTTTCTTTTTTAAAAAAGATTTACATACAAATATATACTTCCATTTCCCAAGTAAATCTGCATTTCTTGGCCCTTCCAATTCACATTTAGGAGATACAATTGGGCAAATATCCCAATGAGCAGCTTCAACAATAGCAAAGGGCACAAATTCCAGACATAGAAGGTAAGGCACCACCTCCACTCCTGGGTCTCACATTTGCTGGCAAAGTGATCCTGAAGCAGTCATTTAACTCTTTGACTTATATTTCTTCACTCATAAAAAGGAGTGAGGATGATAGACTTACTTGAGAAAGCTGCCATGAGAAATCAATCAAATAAAGTATGTGAACGTGTTTAGCTGTGAAACTGGAGAAAGTAAGGCAAACTATTTGAAGTTGCTCATATAACACCAGATAGTCACAAATCATTTGGAAAGAGTTGCTAATATAGCTAGGCACAGTAGCTCACATCTGTAATCCTAGCTACTTAGGTTAAGATCAGAAAGATCACAGTTCCATTCCAGCCAAGACTGGAAAACAAAAGTTCTTGAGACCCCATCTGAACAAAAAAAGCTAGACATGTGGATTGTGCCTATCATTCTCCCTATAGCAGGAAGCATAAACAGGAGCATCACAGTTCAGACCATCTGCACAAAAATAGAAACATTTCTAAAACAAGAACAAAAGGGGCTGGCTGGAGTCATGGCTCAAGTAGTAGAGTACTTGCCTAATATAAAGCCTTAAGTTCAAACAAAAGACAGTTTTTGTTTATATAACATCTTTAATATGCTATTTTCTACCTGAAGTAAAATAAATGGTTCTTAAATTATGCAAGGGTTTTTTTTTTTTACTTGTTTATATGCCCTGATAGTGAAGTTGTAAAACAGCCCCAGAAGTCTAAAGAGAGTCTTTGGCATTTCTGTGATGCTTAAGGCAAGAAGAATAAGTAGGAAAGGCAAACAGCTCCTTCAGTATTAATTCCAAGTAGACAGAGTTGCTCTCAGAAGTTCTTTTTTTTTTTAATAGAGCAATGATTCCTTCACTTATTCTACTGAAAAGCTTTAAACTTAATGAGAGTACAGAAAGGATTTTAGGTGAATAAGTTAAAAACTAATAATATCAAATGAACCAACAATTGCATCAGGGCTTTACCGTTCTTTTAATGCAGGAGGTTTACACACAAACTGATAAATCCTCTCCAGTTCAGACATGTCTTCCAGTCTATTTTCCACTGCGACACAAGACATAACTTTTTTTTTGGCTATATATCAAAATTCCACATTCACTATATTTTTTGCATTGCTTCATTACATTTACAACATACATTTGCATTATATCAATAGCCAAGTTTAGGGCTATTCTTCCTTCCAAAATGACTTTTTAATACCTTGATACCAGGGAACAAAAGATCATTACAGCTCAACAAAACTCATAATAGTGGCCGAAAGAGCAAATTGTCCTGGCATCCACACACACACACAAAAATCCCAGATGCAAATACTCTTTTTTGTTTTTAATCCCTACTGTGCCAATATTCTGCTCATTTCTCCAAGAAGACAATTAAGCCAACCCTAAAATACCCACCCCACAAACAACCCCTCCTTCGAAAACAATATGAGTCCTGCATATCCCTAACGCTTTCTTCCAAGAAACTCGAAGTGCTGAATGATAGCATTGTTCAAAAGTAGTGGTCCCACGTCTTAGGAAAACTGTCCCTAGTATTTCGTGAGACGTGAAATCCCAGCTGCTTTTACACAGGAGCGAATTCTTGAGAAGTGGGCGAAGAGCGGAATAACGGATGAGCAAGTTCTAGAATAACAGGTGCTCTAAGGACTGAGCTCGGGGGGGGGGGGGAGTTCTATAGACTTGGAAGGGAGAGAAGTGAGACTTCCAGGACCCCTGAAGTTGGTGAGAGGAGGGTGGATGGAGAGCCAGGTGCGAGGGGACCAGGCCATGCCAGCAGCGGCTCGATCGGCCCTGACTTCCCCATCACTTCCACCAAGTGGGTGAGAGATCCCGAGTCACCTGGCCGGGGATGCTCAGAGACCGGAGCCACACTCCAGGAGTCTACCTCTCCCCAGCGGCCGCGCTGGTGGCCTTCCCTCCCGCAGCCCGCCCGGCATCTCACCCGCCGCCAGTCGCAGGCCACGCCAGCTCCCCATGGCCGCCTGCTCCGCCGTCCGCACCGAACCTCGCGCAGTGCGGCGGCGCCAGTGCACTCAATGTCACCCGGCCGGGCAACTCGGGTAGGGGAGGTTACGGATGGCGTGGGAGGGCGGGGCAAAGGGCGGAGCCAATCGGGAGTGCCTGACGCGCCCGACGCGCGGGACGTGTGGGACGTGCGCGACGCTCAGGAGGGCGTGGGCGACGTGCCCAGCTCGGACCCCTAGGGCGCGGAGCCTGGGTGTGCAGCACTTTCGGCGGTGCGCCCAAGTTTGATAGTGGGAGCATTTTACCTTCATGCAGAAGAAAAATTAAAGAGAAAAATCGTAAAGCTTTTGTGAGCTATAAACTCCCTAAGCATGTTATCCAGATAGCATCTCCATAAACTGCTTTTTCCCGTGCTCCCAATGAATACATGCGCGCGCGCGCGTACACACACACACACACACACACACACACACACACACACACACACACACGGCGGCCCCAGGTCTTGTGGCCTTTCAGAACTTCTCTTGGGCCAGTCTGACAGGTTTTCTATTTACTTACAGAAAATTTACCCGCGCTGCCAGAAATGCCCTCGTTATTTTAAGCTTCTTCTCAAATCCCAGATGAGCCTGGGCCTCTCTGGATAGACTGGAGGGGAAGGATTAGAAAAGGCTCAGTTTCCTAAGATTCCCTCTACGGATCTGGTTGGAGTAAACTGTGTCCCCTCTGCAAGAAGATGAAGAGTGGAGTAAACGATCCTGTCTTGGCCAGTTCAGTCTTGCTGACGGGGTTGGAGTGAATAACCAGTCAGTCAGCATGATGACTTATCTCGGAATGGCTAGGAGGCAGCAAAGTCCACGGTACTACAGGTTTACCTTTTCTTTTTTCTTTCTTTTTTTTTCCTTTCTGATCAGGCGGCGCCGCGGACACCTCTGCTCCTCGGCGATTGGCCTGCAGCGGGGTCCTCACGTTTGTCCAATATGGCGGCGCCCAGTGGCGGTGTGAACTGTGAGGAGTTCGCCGAGTTCCAGGTGACATGATTTTCCTCCTGTGGCAAACTTTTCCGACCTTGAGCACCCCAGATCCTCTTCCGTGCTCTGTCTTGGGAGGGTGTCTGAGCCGGTTTGGTGGAAAAGCAGGCGTTTGGAGGCTGTTTGTTTTCAAGCCCCTGGAGGTCATGAGGGGCGCGGGGTTGGCCTTGGGCAGGGAGGCCACCGCGGAGTGGGGTGCTGGGGCGGTGATAGCTCTCCCCGTGCCCCGCAGGCCTTCGCCGGGAAACCGGTCGGTCTTCCCGCGGTAGTAAAGCTGAGCTCGGATTCTGAGGGGTGGTTATGCTCTGGAATCTCTGAACTCAAGTTTTCAGCCTCTGCCATTAACCTTTTAAGTCTACGGGTTTGGTGGGAGAGAAGAGAGTGAAGGAAACTTGTTTACTTGACACAAGAGAATAAAATATTTGGCCCAATTTACTGCTTTGCTTACACGGAACGTTTGCAAGTTGGGGTGGGGGGCGGATTAATGCTACAGTATCTGTTCTGGTGCTATTTATTGCCTGCCTAAACTCTCCTAGGGGAGAAAAATGTAATATTTAAGGAAAGGCCTGTAGATACTTTACTTTCTAACATCTGAGGTTTAGTTCTTATTATTCACTTGTGAACTCAAGAACAAAGGTCTAGATTTGGTTGAGTTGCTATGAAAGTTGTTTATTCCAATACAGATATGTGTCCTGCTGTCTAGTTAGAGTTCAATTTAAAAACCGTTTAAAAATGTATATTGAAACTGTAGTTACTGAAAAAACATGTTTACATACCATTGACCTATCTATGGTGTCAAAAAAGACAAAAGCAAAGTGGTAAACCTAGAGTAAGATTTTTCTTTGCCGCCCCATCCATTTGAATAGTTTGTATTAGTATTTTTGAAGATAACTTCAACAGACTTACTTCATAAATAGACGTTGGGCCAAAGAAATTTATGTAGTGGTTATGCCCTCTTCACCTCAGTTGCTTCTTAGACTAGAATCAGCATAACAGCCAAGCTTAATTTGATAAGAGCGCTGGGTAAATGCACGTACTTGTGGAAATGGTTTGCTGGGGATAGAGCTCTGTGATAGAGCACTTTTCTCATTGGTGAGGTCCAAGGTTTAGCCCTCAGCATGATAGCAAAAGTCTTGGGGCCAGAAATGTTAAATAGGATAAAACGAATTTCTTTGAATTCCAAGTATATTATTTTAGTTTTACCAGCCCATTGGTAGCCTTTCCCTTATCAGATGACATTTCTTTTTTTTTAATTAAATTTTATTGACAAGGTGTTGTGCAAAGGGGGTATAGTTACATAATAAAGCAGTGAATACATTTCTTGTGATATCTTACACCCTCATTTTTCTTTCCCTTCCCTAGATCAGGTAGGCATATATACAATATCCAGTGTACCAAAATCATATACAGTAACCACGTAGGGTATGCCACGGGAAATTCACCTAGAACTTTAAAGATAATGTCAACAGTAGAATCCTCCTGTGTCCTTCTCTTGGAGTTGTTTTTGGTTATCCTCGTCTTATATGATCATGTGTACATAGCTGTTGAGCTATTGTGGTCCACTGATAGGTTTATTCTAGACCTTTTTATGTTTAGTAGTTGTTTAGTTTTAGATACGTAATGTAAAGTCGCTGACCCAACCTTGTGGAAATACCATTTGAAAAGAACTTTGTTTGTTTTGCAGACCTGGTGTGTACTGTCCTCCCTCCCTAACAGTCATATATCAAGGAGACCATGTCCTTTTGTTCTCTGTGTTCTAGGATTGTCTCGGTCAACATTATTTGTTCAAGTTCTGACCATTTCCCTGCGAATACCAATATTTTATCATCTCTAACCACTATGTAGTATTCCACTCTGTATAGGTACCACATTTTTTGAATCCATTCATCTGTAGTGGGGCATCTGGGTTGTTTCCATATTTTGGCTATTGTGAATTGTGCAGCGATAAACATGGATGTGCAAATGTCTTTATGATGTCTTGATAGGATGGATGCCTAGGAGTGTTATGGGTGGGTCATAGGGTATGTCTATGCTGAGCTTTTTGAGGAACCTCCATTCTGTTCTCCAAAGTGGTTGTACTAATTTGCACTCCCACCAACAGTGGAGAAGGGTTCCTCTTTCCCCGCATCCCCTCCAGCATTTGTTGTTGCCTGAGTTCAGAGTATAGACCATTCTAACTGGGGTGAGGTGGTATCTCAGGGTTGTTTTTATTTGCATTTCCTTTACTGCCAGGGATGTTGAACACTTTCTCATATGTTTCTTTGCCATTTTTATCTCTTCTCCTGTGAAGTCTCTCATTAGCACCTTTGCCCATTTAATAATTGGTTTACTGGGTTTGGAGGGGGTTAGTTTTTTGAGTTCTCTGTAGATGACGGATATTAGGCCTTTGTCTGTTGCTGTGCAGGTGAAGATCCTTTTCCATATAGTTGGCTGTCCTTCTAGTTTGGTGGCTATGTCTTTGGCTGTGCAGAAACTTTTTATTTTGTAGTAGTCCCGTTTGTCAAGTCAGATGACATTTCTTGAATTAATGAGTTCATAGAAGTGAGTAGCAGTAGCCTTAAGGTCTGTAGGGAAGTACACAGATTAAGGATTTAGATATTCTGAGTTCTAGTACTGCTTCTGCCATTAACAACCTTTTGGTTTGGAGCTAATCACTTGACTTTAAGATGAAGTGACATTTTAAAATTCTATAATGATTTGATTTTCTAAAACTAGATTTCATAGGATTTCTTTGAGCTGATAAAACATTACGCAGAGCTTAAAGGGCATTTGTTTTTGGGCACTGAATCTTGGTTCATAGTATTTTACCACTTTAGTATTCAAAAAGGCCTCATCCTTTTATTTATTTATTTATTTATTTATTTATTTATTTATTTATTGCCAGTCCTGGGCTTGGACTCAGGGCCTGAGCACTGTCCCTGGCTTCTTTTTGCTCAAGGCTAGCACTGTCACTTGAGCCACAGCGCCACTTCTGGCCATTTTCTATATATGTGGTGCTGGGGAATCGAACCCAGAGCTTCATGTATATAAGGCAAGCACTCTTGCCACTAGGCCATATTCCCAGCCCACTTATTTATTTATTTTTAAGGTAGAGCTTTACTACCACCTAGGCTGGCCTCAAACTCTTGATTCTCCTGCCTGGGCCTCTCATGCATTACCGGCCTGGGCCACCATGCCTGATTATTTTATTTTATTTTATTTTTATGGGAGGGATAGTGTGCTAATACCAGGGCTTATACTCAGGACCTCAGATTCTCACTCTGCCTTCTTTCTCGTGGCTGGCACTCTACCACATGAGCCATAACTACAGTGTGGCATTTGTACTGATTAATTAGAAATAGAGTTTCACAGGCATCTCCACCCTAGCTAGCCTCAAACTTTGATCCTGCACATCTCAGCCTCTTGAGTAGCTAAGATTACAGGTGAGCCACTGGCACTCAGCTGTTTTTTTTTATTTTTAATTTAGCAAAGAAAAATACTTGACAGTTTTTGAATACCCTATTTTTTTTTTTTTTTGGCCAGTCCTGGGCCTTGGACTCCGGGCCTGAGCACTGTCCCTGGCTTCTTCCCGCTCAAGGCTAGCACTCCGCCACTTGAGCCACAGCACCGCTTCTGGCCGTTATGTGGTGCTGGGGAATCGAACCTAGGGCCTCGTGTATCCGAGGCAGGCACTCTTGCCACTAGGCTATATCCCCAGCCCTGAATACCCTATTTTTAAAGAATTAAAAAACTGATGCCTTAAATGCCATTTAATATTCATTCAGCTCATTAATTATTGAATTTCTGCTTAGGCTTCCATTACAACATGATACAGACTCAGTGGCTTAACAACAGAAATTTAGTTTTAGAGGCTGTGTTTTGGTAAGGGCTGTCTTGGCCTGCAGATGATCACAGTTCACTGTATTTTTATATAAGCTCTTCTTACACTTATGCCCAGATGGAAAGGGACCTTTGGTGTCTCTTATTTTTCCTTCTGTTTTTGTGCTGGTACTGGGGCTTGAACTCAGGACCTCGGCACTGTTAGCTTTTTCATTCAAAGCTCTACCACGTGAGCTACAGCTCTGCTTCCTCCTTTTTGGTGGTTAATTCAAGATAAGAGACTTTCCTGTTTTGGCTGGCCTCAACCTTGATCCTCAGATCTCAGCCTCCTGAGTAGCTAGAATGACAGATGTGAGCCTGTGGGACCAGCTTCTCTTCTTACAAAGATAGCACTTTTATCTTATGACCTTCATTTTGTATGTTTTAAGAAATGGGATCTTGCTGTGTTAGCTAGGCTGACCCCAAACTAGTGGGCTCAAAGCTGTTTTTTCTTTCGCAACCTCCCCTGCAGCTACAACTGTCAGTGTAAGCCATCATATCTGGCTTTGACATTTTCCCATTTGTTACTTCCCTACAGGCATCCTATCTCTAGGGGATTAGGAGTTAGTTTCAGTGTGGCCATAAGGGCACGCAGTTCAGTCCATAATAGATACCTACCAGCTGTAGATCCTTGAACTACCTTAGTGACTTGATACAAAACAAGAAACTTAATACAGGTAGGGATATAAAACACGTCAGAAAAACTGAAGATGCAAATAAAATTCTGTAAGTTCAGAGAGAAATGAGTTGAGATGACAGTTGAATTGCATGTTAGATAGAAGGTCCCAGGGGAATTATAGGCAGAGGTAATTATAGATATGCAAAAATAATTTATGTATAGTAATTTATGTATATTATGTATAGTATATGTAAATTATGTATAATTTATGTATAATAATTTATGTATATATCACTTAACAATGGGGACATATTCTGAGAAATGTGTTATTGGGTGATTTAATTGTGCAAATATGGACTGAACCTAGACAAGCCTAGTGCATGTTTAGGTCAAGTCACTCATTGTGACCTCTTGTTATAGCCAAGAGATGAATAAGTAGGAAATGTATGAATCTGCTATATAATAGAAAGAACATATTCTATAAAGTAATATGTGTAGTAAGTGCCAATAACAGCCATTTATTATCATTGTTATTACTAGACATAATTATATGTGTTATATTTTTATATGTTAGGTAGCCCAAACATTTTATTTATCCGTATCACCACATACATACATTATGGTACTTACAGTGACTTCAGTGTCAGTAGGTAATAGGAATTGATTGTTCAGTTCCATTTTAATGGCATAGGACCACCATTTTATATTCAGTCCTTCAAGACATAACATTTCATAATTGCACTTAGGGAAAACAGGAAATCAATATTGTGAGAATATAACAATCTGTAATTTGTGTAATTCCCTGTGTACACAGAAACAGATTGGGATTACACAGATATTTCAGCCAAGTTGTAGGAAGGCATTGAATGCTTAGTGTGAGATTGAGCAGAAATTGTTTAGTAGAGGACAAGATGATCAAAGAAGTACTTTAGTATTAGTGACACTAATACTGAATCAAGACTACTTGGCATTTTTGCAACTAGCTTTTCAGCATTCCTTCCTGTTTTCAGTCACTTTTTTCATAGAACCTTCCTTCAACCTAATATCCATAATGTGATAGCTTCCTACTGTTACTGAATTTTAGAATCCAAACCATTTCTTGAACCTTAGGGCTCAGATAGTACTAAACTTGGCATACAAGGCCTTTTGTAGACCAATTTTAAGTACTTCTTCCTAGACATACTTCTTACCACAGCTGTTATTCTGTGTGAATACGTTTGCATGTGTATGTTGTTACTGGGGCTTGAACTTAGGACCTAGACTCTCTCCTTTAGCTTTTTCAATTGACTGACTGCAAGGCTGGCACTCTGACACTTGAACCATGATCCTCATATCTCAGCCTCCTGAGTAGCTAGGACTACAGGTGTAAGCCACTAGCACAAAGTCAATGAGTATTCTGTCCTAGAATGTCTTAGTGCTTCTGTTAGTACTATTCACTTATTTGTAATTGATTTTGAGTCATATGGTAATTAAGTATAGACTGAATGGATTATTTTTAGCCTTCACTGTGGTTCGTTTTGTTTTGTTTTTTGCCAGTCCTGGGGCTTGAACTCAGGGCCTGAGCACTGTCCATGGCTTCGTTTTGCTCAAGGCTAGCACTCTACCACTTGAGCCACAGCGCCACTTTTGGCTTTTTCTATATATGTGGTTCTGAGGAATTGAGCCCAGGGCTTCAGGTATATGAGGCAAGCACTTTACCACTAGGCCATATTCCCAGCCCCCACCGTGGTTCTTTTTTGTTTCTCGTATTCAACAGTGCCTTGTTCCTGTCTCTGTGGCTGCTGGTAGTCAAAAGTTTTAGGCAGTTGCAACCAAGACTGTGTTTCTGGATAGGGAAAAGAACAGTGTGAACATTGGTGTCAAAATAGGGTTTGAGGAATAAGTTCTATTTGAAAAGAGCATCCTTTAAATGGAATGTACTTCTAGATAACTTTCTGCAAGGGAAAGGAGTTGAAATGTTAAGGGAGTTCCCACATCATTCTTTGGTTATATTGTGTTTTAGTCATATAAATGTCTTTTCCACACCCTCCATTTTCCTTAAATACTGACTCAATTACTAAAAGATTTTTCTGGTTTTTAATCCTAGGAGTAAAGTATATATAAACTACAGGGGAAATGGAAAACTTGCTATACTCCTCCCATTATTAAATATGAGCACTTTCCTGATAAGTAAATTGCCTCCCAATATGATGAGATTTTTAGTTCACAATTTAAAATGCAATTTCTCATGATATGCCTCAACATATAAAGGGTCACATTTTTTAGGATGAATGATAGGGGAGGCTGGAAGCATTATAAAAGTTATCTTTTGCTATTATTTAGAAGCTAATACATATTCTAGGACCTACTGTATACCACTTGCCATCATAAAACCACTGAACATATTTCTACATTACCTCTAAAGGCATGTGTTGCAGTGTATTATATATGAGTTCTATTCTGTGATATCTTCTATGTCTTTTTGTTAAATTTTTATTGTTATTACAAAGATTATAAAGGTAATGTATAGAGAGGTTACAGTTATATAAATCAGGTAAAGGGTACATTTCTTCTTTTTTGTCAGTTGTGGACCTTGAACTCGGGGCCTAGACACTGTCCCTAAGCTTTTTTTTTGCTCAAGGCTAGTGCTCTACCACTTTGAGCCACAACTCCATTTCCAGTTTTTGAGTGGTTAATTGGAGATGAGTCTCATGGACTTTTCTGCCTGGGCTGGTTCCAAACAGCAATCCTCAGATCTCAGCCTCCTGAGTAGCTGGAATTATAGGCATGAGCCACTGATGCCTGGCAAGAGTACATTTCTTTTTGGACAATGTCACCCCTTTCCCTTGCTGTCTTCCAATCTTTGCTTCCTATACTCACCCATAGTTGTATAGTTCATTTTCACATAGTATCTAGTAAGTACCACTGCTGCATTTGTTTACCGTTTGTCCCTCCATTTCTGTGTCTCCTCTTGCACTCCCCAAAACATAAACAAATGAGAAAAGGAAATGAGAGGAAACAGCCTCTTGTTTCCATTTACTAGAGTTCACTTTGATAAACATTATTTTCTATATGCTTTCTTAGTGAATTTGTGTGTGTGCTAGAGTATGCTATTTGGCTAGGCATTGACTGTATAGTTAGTAATTTATAAGTGAGCAACATGATTTATGAGCAGTATTTTTGTGTGTACATTCACTAGCTCTTAATCTGAGAGCTGCCCATCTTTTTCCTTAGGCCCTCTTGGAGTTGCTGTACAAACTCCAGCACTTTTTCCCTGTAAGGACACATGAGCCTGGAGAAGTAATTTATGTAGTTCTTGACTTTCTCCCTTTCCTATTTTGAAAGAAATTATTTCCTTCATATTACTCCTTTCCCCTCATTTTTTTTCATTTTCTTAGCTGTGTATTTTTGTGTGATATTTAAGGATATCTTACAATTATGAGTATATTTTGTGTAGTATAACACTGTCTGCTAAAACTTTCTGTGGTAGTGGAAATAGTCCACATTTGTGCTATCTACATGTGGTAACCACTAGTAACACATGGCTCTCTTCAGCTTTTAATATGTTAATACAACTGAAGAGCCAAATTTTTAATTAAATTGAATTTTAATTTAAATAACCTCACATGCTAGTGTCTGCCATATTGATAGCCCAACTTTAGATGGTATGTTGGTAATCTATGAGTATGCAGAGAAAATTTTATATATTTCTCAGTTCACATTTGTAGGTCCCATCGATAAGACTGCAAAGTCAATTGATTCATTGCCTGGTTAATGCAAATAAATTCCCATTATGTAAGGCCCTTAATAGTATGTCCCAATTGTTTTATTGAAGAAGGATATGGCTATAGTGATTAAAACATAGCCAATGTTCAATTTCAAAAACTGGTTAAAGTTCAGAGTCAGTAAAACCCTAGGAAAGGTTAGGCTCAGTCTTCTTTCACCTAGATTGCTACATTGGTCTTCTGCTACTTTCAATTCTGCTCATTTGTTTTCCAGTCTATGTGCTTTAACTTAAGCAATCATTTTTAAGACACACGTCTATCTGATCATGTAACCTCACAATACTTAAAACTTTTTTTTTAGTAAATACTGAAATCCTATTACATAATACAATAGTAGGCCTTATACATTTGTCCCTTAACCTTTTTTTTTCTTTTTTTTTAATGAATCCACTTAAACTTTTCAGTTCATTTAACATTGTATTTAAATAGCTCCTATTAAGGCAAACTGTAATTCTTTTCAACATTCAGCTTCCCTCATTTAAACCTCTCCTGATTTTTGTGTTCTTTTCCTGTTTTTACAGTGCTAGAGTGCCTTCTTGTTTTGTTTTTGTTTGTTTGTTTTATTTTTCTTTGCCAGTCCTGGGGCTTGAACTCAGGGCCTGAGCACTGGCTTCTTTTTGCTCAAGGCTAGCACTCTACTACTTGAGCCACTTTCCGGCTTTTTCTTTATTATTTTTTTTTTTTTTGGCCAGCCCTGGGCGTTGGACTCAGGGCCTGAGCACTGTCCCTGGCTTCTTCCCGCTCAAGGCTAGCACTCTGCCACTTGAGCCACAGCGCCGCTTCTGGCCGTTTTCTGTATATGTGGTGCTGGGGAATCGAACCTAGGGCCTCGTGTGTCCGAGGCAGGCACTCTTGCCACTAGGCTATATCCCCAGCCCTCCGGCTTTTTCTATATATGTGGTGCTGAGGAATCCAGGGCTTCATGTATAGGAGGCGAGCACTTTACCACTAGGCCATATTCCCAGCCCTAGAGCTCCTTCTTGATCATTGATCCCCGAGTGCTCTCTTCCAGTATCATGGCTTGAAGGTAAAACCAATTTGTTCATATAATTCTACCCTGATTAATGTCTGATAGTGCATTTTTCTACTATGCTTAGATAATCTTAGTAGGCAACTCCAAAGTTAACAAGTCCCAAAGTGAACTTTTTAGAAAACGTGTGCATGTATGCGTGCATGTGCTTCTTTGACAGAATTTCAGACATACTAAAAGAGTGTCGATACCCTTATCCTCCAAGTACTCAGCCCCTAACTCCAACAATTAAGTCATTCTTAATTAAGTCACAGTCATTCTTGTTTAACATTAGTCTACTGCCACCTGACACCCACCCTTGCAAAATTATTTCAAAGTATATTCCAGGAACCATCTATTTTTCCTTTGTTAATATTTAAGACTCTGAAAGATTACAATTTTTGACAATTCCATTACAGTTGACAATAGTTCATCATATTGTCAAATGTCCTGTGAGTCAAGAGAGAATTAGATCTTCCCATTCCTTCCGAATCTTTTCCTTCCTCTGTCTTTTCTGATCCTAATTAATTATTCAAGCTTCACACCTAACCATTGTGTTTCTTTTCTCACCTCTCCTCATTTATGGACATTGTATATTCTCTACTATAAAAAGTACGCTATATAAAAATAATTGCCTAGGGGCTGGGGATATGGCCTAGTGGCAAGAGCGCTTGCCTCATATACTTGAAGCCCTGGGTTCGATTCCCCAGCACCACATATACAGAAAATGGCCAGAAGTGGCGCTGTGACTCAAGTGGCAGAGCCTTGAGCAAAAAGAAGCCAGGGACAGTGCTCAGGCCCTGAGTCCAAGGCCCAGGACTGGCCCAAAAAAAAAAAAAAAATTGCCTAATAAATATGTTTGTACTATCACTTTAAGAATTCCAACTTACAGAAATGGTATCAACAAAAACAGAAAGATGCAGAAAAAGGAGACAAAATAATTTGTTGGGGTTCTTCCCACCCACCCCCACCATCAGACATAGTGCTTGAACTTAGGGCCTGAAATATGTCCCTGAGCTCTTTTTGCTCAAGGCTAGTGGTACTCTAGCACTTTGAGCCATGGTGCCACTTCTGGTTTTTTGGTGGTTAATTGAAGATAAGAGTCTCACAGACTTTCCTGCCCAGGCTAGCTTTGAACCAGGCTCTTCAGATCTCAGCCTCCTGAGTAGCTAGGATTACAAATACGAGCCACCAGTGCCAAGCTTGCTTGAGTTTTGTTGTCTGAATTATGGGCCTTTTACAAGCCATTTTGTAAGGACATAGAAAGGACATTCCAGTCAATAAATTAAAGATTAATTATAGCCTTACATTGAATGGACTAAGTGGTTGTTAGAATTGGAAACACTCTTTGTAGTAGCCTCACGGGATAAAATAGTTGCAATGTGCAGAAACTAAGGATATCTGTTAATATATTAATAATGGTTAACTTATAATTTTTTGTGTGTGGTCGTTTTTTTTGTTGTGGTTGTTTTGTTTTTGCCAGTCCTGGGGCTTGAACTCAGGGCCTGCACACTATCCCTGGCTTCTTTATGCTCAAGGCTAGCGCTCTACCACTTGAGCCACAGCTCCACTTCCGCTTTTTTCTATATATGTGGTGCTGAGGAATCAAACCCATGACTTCATGTATACAAGGCAAGCACTCTACCACTAGGCCATATTTCCAGGCTCATTAACTTATAATTTTTATCTAAAACTTTTTTCTATTTTTTTGAAATGACAGTAATACTTTAGTCTTAGTAATTAAGAAATTAAGGAGTTAATTTCCATTATAAATTTTGTTTGATCCAAGAAACAGACTGGTATGTTGACAGAGCTACAGTGAAGCAAATTTGCTTTTATACATATTAATAGCAAATGTTAACTTGGATGTTTTCAGTAGTAGTTATGTTCCTAGCTTAATGTAATTCTGTTTTCCTGATGATTTTTTCAGTGAGCTTGAATTGTTTTTATTTTGTTTGTTTGCTGTTTGTTGATGGTTCAGGGTTTTGAACTCAGAACCTTGTAATTTCTAGGTTGGTACTCTACCCCTTGAGCTATGCCCTCAGTTGTTGTTTATAAATTTAAGGAACCATCAAAAAGGAGGGGCTTCGTGCTAAAATTCTGTTTCAGAGCTTATATTAACTGCAGAATGTAGCCAGTGCCCAGTTGTTAGTGTTCTGGTCTCAGTTTGGGAAGAAGCTGTGTTGTTCAAATATTTGCCTCCCTCCCTCTTTCCTTCCTTTTTTTCTTTCCTTTCTACCTTCTTTCTTCCTTCTCTCCCAGAGGCGGGACACAGCCCTAGCTGCATCACCAGCCACCAAGCAGTCTTCAGTTTCCTGCCCTTTAGACGTTCCTTTTCTTTTCTCTCTCTCTCTTTTTGTTGTTTGGCTTCTTGATGAGGAGAGGCATGTGAAATGTAAGCTAAAGGGGGTTACTAGGTAATTCCTACTTGTTCTATGAATAAGAAAACGAATGAAGTTTTATTTCTCCTCTGGCAGTATGTTTTGCTTTACTTTTTTTTAATCACAAAAATAATACTATCATAGGAAAAAAGGAGAAGTATGAAATGAAAACCTAAGTTATATCACAATTTCGGAGAGTTTCCTACTAACTACCAGTAACAGTTTTTTGTATGTTTTTCAGTGTATTTTGCAATGACAGGTAAGAGGAAATAAAGCACGCAATTATGCCAGTGGTTATGAAGAATGTGTGGTAATGACGTTCACAAGAAGACATTTTGAACTATATGGCAGAATAGGAAAAACATACTGTTTTTAAGTACCATGCCAGCAAATGGAATTTAAATATGAGCAAAACAGTCTTAAACATAAAGATGGCCACAGCTGAAGACTTGGTGCCCACTACTAGAATTATTATTACATGATTTACCTATCATCTTTGTAATAAAGATTTTCTTAGGTATTTGGCATTGTTTCCTCACTTCTAAATAGAAAGGATTGTGGACTAAACAAAAGACTTTATTTTTGGTTATATACTTATTTTTTTAAATCATTGAACATGCCATTCAGGTAATATTCTTTTATTTTAAATATGTATAGGAATTACTCAAGGTGATGAGGACAATTGATGACAGAATAGTACATGAATTAAACACTACGGTCCCAACAGCTTCCTTTGCAGGGAAAATTGATGCCAGCCAAACCTGTAAACAACTTTATGAGTCTGTAAGTGTATCTTTTGAGTCTCTCTTTTGTGCTTCTTTTATGCCTTTCTTTGCAGGCAAAATAAGACATCCTTTGACATATATCTAAATTGTGAATAAACACTTAATGGTTCCTTGCCCACACCTGGTGAGATATATATAGTTTTATATATATAGTTAGTCCAGGTTCTACAGACTTAAGCAAATGAATCTCATGCACATGAAGTGATAGTTCTAAAAATGAGAGGAATAGTTGTGTAGATTCTTTGTTCCACAGCCTTTAACTTGAGAAGGAGATTTTGTACACATGTAAAGCAAGATAAGAACAGGGACAAAGGTTTGACTTAATCAGCCCTAAGAGAGAGAGCTGAAAGAAGGAAAAAGTAAAGCCCTTTTAGATGCTTCTTATTTCTTGAAAAATACAAGCATATGGCAGATGCCAGAGAGCCAAAGCTACAGATAAATGATCCTTTCCTGAGGCTTTGTTTTTTGTTTTTTTTTTTCAAATTTTTATTATCAAACTGATGTACAGAGCGGTTACAATTTTATACGTTAGGCATTGGTGGTTTTTCAAGTATATATTTTTTATTTCATTTTTGTATTTCTCATTTAATTTCCAGAAGGAGATGGAAAGCGCTACCACCCTAATATTACTGTTTGCTTTCATAGTCCTATAAAAAGGTATTACATGAAGCCTAAAATGTATTTCACAACCATCAAAAATGTTATTTTTATTTATATATTACAGCTTATTTATATCAATTAATTTGGAGCATTCATTGCTTATATTTTCTTTTATAGTAAAGTATGTCATCTTTTTGAGTGATCAGCTAAATATTGTAGTTTTTAAAAGTTGCAAGGTGTGGACTTTAATGAGTAGTATCTGGGATCAGAAGCAGAAGAATGAAGCCAAGTCCTAATTTACTGTAAGGTTGACATTTATGTACAATAGTAATAATAGTTGCTGTTATTATTTATTTCAGAATGGGCTTGCAAAGTGCCCAACCAGGAAGTACCACTGAATTTCATTAAATATTGTCCTAGTTGAGAAATCTGTGAAATACCCAGATTGTTCATAGTCTCCTTGACTTTGTTTAGTCCCTGATCTACCCTGATCATAGGAGTTGATATGTAAAGTTGCTATGAAGCATGAGTTCTAGAAATTCCAAATCTCAAAAGTATACTCACAGTAAATGTAAAATAATTTCAGTGAGATTCTGACTAATCACATCATATTTCTAAGATGGAAATCTTAGCTTTATAGTCTTTACTCTTAACATAAAGATAAAATGTCATACCAAACAAATCTACAAACTCAAAACTGTCCTTTACAAATACAAATGTTTGAGGTATCATCAAATCTGGCTATAATAAAACAGAGACCGAAATTGTCTATGATCATGGGAGTGTGCTTGAAAAAGACCATTATACCTTGGTAATAAAGAAAAAGAGATAAGAAACATATTGTTTTGTTTCTACAGGTAGAGGTTATTAAAGAGTTCAGTCACACAGTTGTCACAACTACTAATCAGTGTTTCATGTATGTTCTCTTCTTTTGGAGGGTGCAGTTCCAGACTTGATTTCAGAGCCTCATACTTGCCTGGTAGGCACTGTATTGCTGAGTCAGTTGTTCAACCTCCCTCCCTCCTTTTTATTTTGATGGTACCAGTTTGCACTCAGGGCATTATACTTATAGTTGGCATTCTGCCACTTGAGCTGTGCCTCCAGTCAGCTTTTTGCTGGTTATTTTGGAGATTGACTCTCCTGGACTTTTCTGCTCAGGTTGACTTTTCAGCCAAAAGTCTTTCAGGTCTCAGCCTATAGAGTAGTTAGGATTACAAGTGTGAGCCACTGGCACCCAGCCTGTACTGGTTATTTTTGATAGGATCTTGCTTCCTGTCCAGGCTTGTGCCCATACCTTAATTCCCCTAATTTAGGCTTCCTGTCCTAGCTGAGGAGACAAGCAACCATGACCAGCTTCTTTCCATTGAGATGGATTCTTAACAGACTTTTCTGCCTAGGCTAACCTGAAACCTCAATCTTCCCAAACTAGGTTTCTCACACAGCTTAGGATGTCAGGTGCGGAACCACTGCAACCAGCTATTGGAATCTCAGAACCTTTTCTGCCTGAACTGGCCTCAAGCCACAATCCTCCCTATTTTCACATCCCAAGTAGCTAGGATTATAGGCATGAACCACTAGGGACCAGCCATGGTTTTTGTTGTTATTGTTTTACCAGCACCTGCACTTCAACATCTTGAACAAGTACATATAACATTCTTTATTTTTACTGTAACTAAGATCTCCAGATCTCTTCCTGTTGACAGTCTATGACTGGAAAAATTTTAAATGATTAAAAAGAGGAGGAATAGCAGTAAGTACCCTGAGCGGGGAAGATGTGGGATACAAGAACACCTGAATGTAAGGGGAGACAGAGACAGAGGCCAAAGGAGGCCAAAGCGAAAAAAATCTAGCAAGGCCACCATGGCTGAGAGGAGCAGGAAATATTACTGGAGGCAAATGGAGGAAAAAGACACTCAGACTTCATGCCTTCCACCTTCAGCACTACCCCCTTTTATCTATTTGAAAGTGGTTTAGTTAATGCAAAACAACCTTCTCAACCATGCATTCAGTTTTTAAAAATTGTTTTAGAAAGTATGAATTTTTGAAGTTTCAGTAAAGATTTTTAAATATTAAAATGTGATGATGCATTGATATGATTTCTTTCCTCCATTTTATTCCTTTCTTCTTTTAGTTGATGTCAGCTCATGCCAGTAGGGACAGAGTTATAAAAAATTGCATAGCCCAGACCTCAGCAGTAGTAAAACACCTCCGAGAAGAGAGAGAAAAGAATTTGGATGATTTAGCATTATTAAAGCAACTTAGAAAAGAACAGACAAAGGTAAGTTGGACAAAACTTACATTCTCAAGCAAAGATTTTGTAGCCTTCAAAATAAAGATAGTTTTTATTTTAAGTAAGATATTGTTATATCTTTTTAAAAAAAGGTGACAAGGAGATTACAATAAGGTATATGTTAATAAATGAATGCGCATTATATAAACAGATACAATATAATACCTTTGGGCAAAATAAGCATGTAACCATATTTCATGTTCATTCCTTTATTTGTTCCCTGCTGTATAGGACAAAGGATCAATACAGATCAACATCATATCACATCCATATCTACTTTTTGATAATTAACTCGAAATAATAGTTTGAAAGTCTAACTTTTGATTTAATTCTGTAGACATCTTTATGTAGAAAATACTTAACTTTAATCTGTGACAATTGCTTAACTTTAGGACATCATTTTAGCCATGCAAATATAGTATTATTTGAATATAATTAATATTAATCCATAATTAACTTTTCTATGTAGAAATTGTTATGGGTCTTTGGCTCTTTGAACTGTGTTTGTCCTACTTACCCAATATCCGTGCTGTTTTTTACTTTTGAGAAAGTAGGAAGGAGCTCCTCATCTAGAATTATCTGAGAGGAAACCTTATTTTCCTATGACAAACATAATGTAGCTAGGGTATAAGCCTCCAAACACAATTAAAGTAGTGTATCTGTTTCCTTATAGTCCTTGTATGTGACATGTCAATGAAACCATTGACACGCACAGCACACAGTCATCCCTCTGTACCTAAAGTTACTTCCAGGACTACTGTCCACTTACCAGTGATACTGAAATCCACATATCACTAACTCCTTTTTACAAAGAGGCATAGTATTTGCATATCTCATATACATTCTCCCTTGTATTTTAAATCACCTCTAGGTTACTTATAGTAATACCTAATATGACTAAAATGGTAGAGCTACTGTCAAGCAAGTGTTCAAACTATAGTACCACAAAAAATTACAACAAAACATAATAGAAAGTAATTACAAGGCAAACAAATCATTAAGTTATTAAGTACATGCAATTTTCTTCCCAAAGATTTTTTTGTGCACAATTGTTTAAATCAACTGATGCAGAACTTACAGCAGGTTGGCTATATTTTATGTGGAATGCGTTGGTCTTGTTTTTTGTTTCGTTTAATTTCACAATTGAAAGTTACAAAGAACTATAAGGAACTGCCATTTACCTTTTACCTGTATTCTCTTACTCTTTACATTTTGTTCCACCTACTTTACAATCCATTTCCTGCCCTCTTTTTCCTTCTCTTCATTCTTCTTGCCCTCCTCTCTCTTCCCTCTCACCACACACTACACACATAATTATATTTACCTGATCGTGTTTGAGGGTGTGGTAGACATATCGTACCCTTCACCCTTAAAAATGTTTGCTATTTGTTAGTAATAGGGACTTTTTCCTAGGTGATCACTATCTAATTATCAAAATCTTGTCTGTATTTTAAAATATGCCAGTGGAATAGAATCATGTGCTTCAAACTAAATAGTTGTGAAATTTGCCCTTTATTTAGTAGATGTACTCAAAATTCGATAGGGGATCTTCCTGTCTCTTTGTAGCCATTAGGGGCTGGGGGGAAGTCTTGTGGCTCTAGATTTTCATTCTGTCAGTTGAGTGTGTCTCACTAGATACACAACTACTGTCAGCTACTTTCTTTATTCATGACCACTGTTTGAGGTCTAAACTCCATACCTTCTCACACATCAGTAGAATCTTCACCTGGTGAACTTTGGCACTAATGACTTACCCTAGCCTCAGTATGACCATTTATACATTTATATGAAGCTGGGCTAAGTCTAGGTAAATTTTTATTTTGTGTTTCTTGAAGATGATTTCTAAAGGAAAATGCAAGACAGAGCTCTTAAATCAGAAACTGAAAGCTCACTGTAAGTACAAGTCAGAGAATAGAGTAACGCTTGTTGGAAGGGAGCAAAGTTCAGAATTAAACTACTGAGTATTTAGAAGTAATTATGTTACATTTAATTATTCTTTAGCCCTCTGATCTGTCCTTTTACCCTTATGCCTGGAAAGAATTACTAGAACACCAGCTGCCAGGAAGGAATTAGAAAGCAATCAGTGAGTTATATAACGTTTGCGTTTCAGCCTATAATTTTTTTTGCCAATCCTGGAGCTTGAACTCAAGGCCTGAGCACTGTCCCTGGCTTCTTTTTGCTCAAGGCTAGCACTCTAACACTTGAGCCATAGCGCCACTTCTGGCTGTATACAAGGCAAACACTCTACCACCAGCTCATATTCCCAGCCTTCAACCTATAATTTATAGGAGTAGAGGGCAAAAATTAATTGCATCCAGATATAGGGAAAAGTGAATATTTTTTTTTCCTTCAAGTTTGCTATGAGGATTATGGGGCCAGAAAAAGTAAGCTCTTAAAATGGTTCCAGCTCTCTCTCCTTATTTTCTATATAAGGGAAAGCCAAGATCCAGAACTGACGTCCTAAAGTAAGTAGGCCTGGGACTTTAACCCTCTTCTAACTTTGGGTTCCGTCAATTTCTTCATCTGAAGTCATGACTACTAGCTAAATTTAACTTGTTTTGTGAGCATATCATATATACAGAGATGCCAGTCTAAAAGTCCCTTTTTTTCTACCAACTCCCTAACTTAGAAAATGTACCATCATGGTTGGGTTTCACCTCTTAGTGGCCTCTGATAAATTGTTTACCTATTTAAGACTTAGTGTCCCCCAAAGAAACACATCTCAGAGCTGAAAGTTTGCTCACAGTACTGCCATAATTAATAGAACTTGGCTGTATTACCTATAATGTTTTAATTAGGGCATAGGACAAGTTATAAACATAAAGATATAATTGCTTTGTAAGTTCTGGTTTTCTGTCTGCAAAATGGATGTTTCCATTTCTGTGAGGATTAAATTATATAGTGTATTAAGGACTAGCAAAGTACACAGTAGTAGTTCCTTTCCTTTACTCTTGAGTCTCTGGGACTTGTTGAATGAATCTTCTTAGGTTATCAACCAGTAGTTTCTGCCCTTTATTCAGCCCATAGTTAAGGGTTAAGTGTAGGGGCAGGAGGTCAGAGGACTTTTCTCTGTCACTATTTTCTCTTCATTAATTTCATAAACCTGTCCCTCTATGAAATGAGAAAATCATGTAAATCCTTTTTTTTTGCCAGTCCTGGGCTTTGGACTCAGGGCCTGAGTGCTGTCCCTGGCTTCTTTTTGCTCAAGGCTAGCACTCTGCCACTTGAGCCACAGCGCCACTTCTGGCCATTTTCTGTATATGTGGTGCTGGGGAAATCGAACCCAGGGCTTCAAGTATACAAGGCAAGTGTTCTTGCCCACTAGGCCATATCCCCAGCCCCCATGTAAATCCTTTTTTTTCCCATAACATCCCTTTTAATATTTGAAAGCAGTTATGAAAACTCTTTGGTGTATTATCACATTCTATTCTTCAACTGAAGGCTTGTTTGTTTTTTAAGTTGTTTCTTTTTTGGCAATCAGTTTAGAGCTTTACAGGCTAGGAAAGCTTTTGGTTGTATGGTTCAGGGGAGATTGTTAGGGAGCTTATTCAGGTTTGTTTTTATCCTACCTATGTCACAGGATTCTTTGGCAGAAATCTTTCCCTTAATTCCACATTTCTACCATTCATTATCTGCCTATACTTTGGTACCAACTCTAAGTCTATGAAGGGAGCAGATTTCATTGCATGTAGATTTCTCAAATCTTCTTTGGCCTGAGGCATCTCTTGATTTGGTCTGTATCTTTGGCATGGGTGTCATATTTGTGGTTGCCCAGATATTGTCTGGGCCTCTAGTCTGCTTTTCCTGAAGCAGGCCTGGTATCAGACTCCTGACATATTTAACCTATAGTACCTGTAGTTTATGCTTTTTTTTTTTCCCTCCTGCTTTTCCTGAATATTTTCAAGCTCTTTCCTGAAACTATACCTAACTTCTCTTTCAAGCCCCTCTAATCATGTGATCAGAAATATGATGTCTTTTTTTATAGTCTCCTTCCTATTTCTGTTTTCCAGATTTTTTTCTTAAATCTTTATCCAAATCAATTTGCCACTTTCTTGTCCTTTCTTATTTGCCTGGACTTTCTTTCAAAGTATACAGTTGTATTTTCAATTTCTGGAGCTAGAATTGTAATATTCAAGGACACATGAAGAGTGTGTGTGTGTGTGTGTGTGTGTGTGTGTGTGTGTGTGTGTGTGATTTTGGTGCTTAAACTCAGGGCTTTCACTCCTGCTTGGCTTTTTTGCTCAAAGCTGGTGCTCTACCACTTGAATAGCACCTCCAGTCTAGCATTTTAGTTGTTATCTGGAGATGGAGTCTTAAGGACTTTTCTGTCCCTGCTGGCTTGAACCAAGAATCTTAGATCTCAGCCTCATAAGTAGCTAGGGTTACTGGTCTGAACACTGCCACTCAGCTTGAGTATGCTTTTTTTGGCTTGTCCTGGGGTTTGAACTCAGGGCCTGTGCACTGTCCCTGGCTTCCTTTTGCTCAAAGTTAGCACTCTACCACTTGAGCCACAGCACCACTTCCGGCTTTATCTGCTTTTGTGGTTCTGGGGAATCAAACCCAGGGCTTCATGCTTGTTATGCAAGCACTCTATTGCTAAGCCACATTCCTGCCCCATTGAATACATGTTTTTTATAAATACTGTCATGGAAGCTATATAGCAATTCATAGTCCCACTAAAAATTATGTACTGTTTCTGTGTACTAAAATTTCTCACTTTCATTATGACAGATTGATCAGACTTCCTTTTTGTCATATTATGATTGAATGAGAGTGAACTTCTTTAAAAATGTGTTTATTGTCCATGTGTTTATCTTCTGTCATCTGCTTGGGCAAAGTAACCATTTAGAATTTAATAATCAATATGGAATGAGAAGATTGTGTCACAGAAGACCCCAAAATGTACACCATTAACCATCAGCAATATGAAAGCAGAGGCTGTTTTTGTTGTGAAATTGTAATATCCTGGTTTAGCTCTTTCCATTTATAACTTTAGTGTTTTCTCCTTTCTTACAGTTGAAATGGATGCAGTCAGAACTCAATGTTGAAGAAGTGGTAAATGACAGGAGCTGGAAGGTATAAAATAATGTTGGCTCTTAGAGAGAAATAGAAGGGAAATAGCATAACCAAAGAAAGGAACAAAAAAGTGTCCAGAGGTTCCAAGGAAAGCAGGGATCCTTCACTGACAAGTAACCTGGGGCTTTTTAACTTTCCCTGGTGGTGTTGGGTTGCTGGGATTAACATCAGTGTAGATACAGCTTGTAACAGTTCTGCAAGAATATGAGAGAATTTTTTTTACCTGCCATGGTAACAGAATTGGAAACATTTCTCTGTCTCCTAATACTAATTATAGACATATTTGATATCTAGAGTTTTTACTGTATTGAACTAAGGCCTTTTGAAGATGTTAATAAATTAATCTCTGTGATCAGTTACTTCACATCAACTTTAATCACATCAGCTACTCTGTTAGGTGTTTCTCTAACATCTGATCAGGAAGCTTTACATTGTATATATTTTTACTACACCTCATAATAAGATTGTTACTGTTCATAGATGCTCATACTCATTGCTACCTTTGTAGTTCTAATTAGCAACTGGATTGGGGCATGAGATTCCTATAGTCAAAATTCACAAAATGAAAAAAATGAACCGAAGGTTCTATTTTAGCTTTGAAATTCACTGATGGAATGGTGTTAACCTACTCAAAACCTAAAATTCCACACCAAAGTTGCTAGCATCATTTCAGCATTGTGATTCATAGTATCTTATTAAATGTAATTGCACAGAAGACATCAACCATAGAAGAAACAGCTGGATAAATACCATTCTGAAAGGTAAAAAGAACAGTGTTCTTGGCTTGACCGCTGTCTTCTTAGCTGGACATCTTCTGAGTTTCATATTCTGGCTACTGAGCACTGGCTTACCTTTGAACTCCTTGCATTGAATAACTGTTTTTTATCCCAAGTTCCTTAGTTTCAGAAATAATCATTTTTCAAAAAATATGCATTTGATCATTAAAAATAATACTATTAGTATCAGTCTGGAACAAAAATAAACAATGTTACAACATACTGAATCATGAATGAGTTCTAGAATACAAGTTGTTGTTCTTTGCTTTCTGACATTTCTTTTCCTATCCAGTTTGCCAAAGATAGTAGTACTTGGAAGACTGGGGCAGGAGGTTGGCAAGTTTTAATCCAGTCTGGGCAACATAGCAAATAATTTTTATTTATTTATTTTGGTGGGTTTGTTGTTGTTGATGTTGTTGATTGTGGAGCTTGAACTCAGGGCCTGGGCACTGTCCCTGAGCCTGTTGGTACTCAGAGCTAGCACTCTACCACTTGAGCCACAGTGCCACTTCCAGTTTTTTAGTTAATTGGGGATAAGAATCTCATGGGGACTTTTCTGCCTGGGCTGGCTTTGAAACGTGATTGTCAGATCTCAGCCTCCTGAATAGCTAGGAACCACCAGTGCCGGGCTAGCAAATAAATTTAAGGCCAATCATAACTACGAATTGAGACCCTAACTCAAGAACTAAAGCACTAGACGGAAAAATTCTGCTTCATATCCATTTTCTAATATATTCTTTTTTCAAGCTTTTATGTGTACATCTCTCCTACTTTGTTACACAAACAACACATGTAATACCACATGTTAGTACATATTGGAGTTCTTTTCAAATCAGAATATAAAAAGCTTCCTTAAGCTAGGCACTGATGTAATCCTAGCTACTCAGGAGGCTGAGATCTTAGGATTTCGGTTCAAAGCCAGCTGGGGCAGGAAGTCTATGAGACTCTATGTATAATAAACTATTCAGAAAAGACTGGAAGTGGTGCTATGGCTCAAGTGGTAGAGTGCTAGTCTTGAGCACAAAGAGGCTTAGAAACAGCGCTCAGGCCCTAAGTTCAAGCCCCAGGACCAGCAAAAACAAAAATAACTTCCTTTCTTACTCTCTTTTGATCACTTTATTTCTTTTGCTTGTGTTTTAATAAGTCCTATAATAACATATAGGTCATTCTAATATTTACAATATGCTACTTGTTTTGATTTTTAAGGAGCAGAGTAAAGCAAAAAAATTTGAAATTTTATATAATTCAGGAAAACATTAGTACAGTTGGCAGGTTTTTTTATTTTAAGTTTTTATTATAAAACTGATGTACAGAGAGGTTACAGTTTCATACGTTAGGCATTGGATACATTTCTTGTACTTTTGTTACCTTGTCCCTCATACCCCCCTCCCCCCTCCCCCTTACCCTTTCCCCCCCTGAGGTGTTCAGTTCACTTACACCAAACAGTTTTGCAAGTATTGCTTTTGTAGTTGTTTCTCTTTTTTACCCTGTCTCTCTCAATTTAGTATTCCCTTTCAATTTCCTAGTTCTAATACCCGTATACACGGTTTCCAATATACTCAGATAAGATTACATCGATAGTGTAGATACAGTCACAAGAAGGTGATACAAGAACATTATCAATAGTAGAAGCTACAGATACACATGGGATGTTGAAAGTAGTTACAACTGTGATATAACAATCATTTCCATAAAATGGAGTTCATTTCACTTAGCATCATCTTATGTGATCATAAGGGTATAGCTATTGGGCTCTTGTGATCCTCTGCTGTGACTTGCCTAAACCTGTGCTAATTATTCCCAATAAGGGAGACCATAGAGTCCCTGTTTCTTTGGGTCTGGCTCACTTCACTTAGTATAATTTTTTCCAAGTCCTTCCATTTCCTTACACATGGGGCAATGTCATTCTTTCTGATAGAGTCATAAAATTCCATTGTGTATATGTACCACATTTTCCTGATCCATTCATCTACTGAGGGGCATCTGGGTTGGTTCCAGATTCTCACTATGACAAATTGTGCTGCAATGAACATTGTTGTGCTGGTGGCTTTACTGTGATTTTGTTTGTGGTTTTTTGAATAGATACCCAAAAGTGGGGTTGCTGGGTCATAGGGGAGTTCTGTATTTAGCCTTCTGAGGAGTCTCCATACTGCTTGCCAGAGTGGCTGAACCAGTTTACATTCCCACCAACAATGAAGTAGGATTCCCTTTTGGCCACATCCCCTCCAACAACTGTTATTGTTAGTTTTCTTGATATATGACATTCTTACTGGGGTGAGATGGAATCTCAATGTTGTTTTGATTTGCATTTCTTTTATGGCCAGTGGTGTAGAGCACTTTTTCATATGTCTCTGGCCATTCTCATTTCCTCATCAGAGAAGTCTCTTTGTAAGTCTTTAGCCCACTTGATGAGCGGGCTATTGGTTGTTTGCGGTTTTGTTTTGGAAGAAGGTAATTTTTTTAGTTCTGCGTGTATTTTTTTTTAATTTATTTTTTATTTTTGGCCAGTCCTGGGCCTTGGACTCAGGGCCTGAGCACTGTCCCTGGCTTCTTCCCGCTCAAGGCTAGCACTCTGCCACTTGAGCCACAGCGCCGCTTCTGGCCGTTTTCTGTATATGTGGTGCTGGGGAATCGAACCTAGGGCCTCGTGTATCCGAGGCAGGCACTCTTGCCACTAGGCTATATCCCCAGCCCTGCTGCATGTATTTTAGATATGAGAGTTGGCAGGTTTAATATTAAAATTATTTTATGTGCACTTAGCAGCTATTTTGACCTGCTGAGGAAACTCCACTGTTCCCTGAATCTGTTGACCTAGAGCAGAAATGATAATATGCTAATATGTCAAATTGGATTTAAATTCAGGTTTGAATTTTCAGGATGACTCAATAATTTTTGTTTCTATTTAAATATCCTAGGTGTTTAATGAACGCTGCCGAATTCATTTCAAGCCTCCAAAGACTGAATAAAGGAGTTGTTTTTTTCTAAAGGACAAGGTCATCTCATCAGAGCTAAACATGACAGATATCAACAGGGTGGGCTTCCTAGAATGATTTCTGAGCCAACAGTCCAAGTCCTTTTGTTGATTTCAGCCCCACTTAGCCAAGACCTCAAGTCTAAGTAATTCTGATAATTATGAGTAATTAACTGCTATTTTATACTGATTCTGTAAAAAAAAAATGTTTTGTAAGTATTAAAAAGAATTTTCTGACTTGGTGTATGTATTTATTTGATGGCTTTCCTAGTTGAGACAATAAATTCTCCTAAGAAAATTGGCACAGGGGACTGGGAATGTAGCTTAGTGGTAGAGTGCTTGCCTAGCATGCATGAAGCCCTGGGTTCCATTCCTCAGAACCACATAAACAGAAAAGGCTGGAAGTGGTGCTGTGGCTCAAGTGGTAGAGTGCTAGCCTTGGGCAAATGAAGCTCAGGGACAGTGCTCAGGCTCCGAGTTCAAGCCCCAGGACTGGCAAAAAAAAAAGAAAAAAATTTAAGATAAGAATTATTAAAAAGAAAGTTGGCACATACTTTCAATATCTGATTGTACATGCTTTCTGACCTTTACAAATTTATTGGTATGGATATGGATGGGCCTTTTTTGGTTGTTGGTCGTGGATGAATTTGAGGTTTTTTGAGGGTGCTTATTTCTGTTGTTTAATTGTTTTAGTGGTTTTGTTTGTTTTTGAGACAGGGTCTTTCTGAGTATTCTAGGCTAGTCTGGAATTTACTACTTAGTATGTGGCCTAGGTTGACCTTGAGCCCTGTGATCTGCCTCTGCTTCCCAAATGCTAAGATTACAGATGTTTCCCACCACAATTAGCATGTATGTCCTTTTATTATTGTAGTTTTATTATTATAAAGGGTAATACCATAAGGTGGACACTATCCAAAGAAGCATTCTCTCAATCTTTTGATTTATCTTGCTTTCAGATATGTATAAGCATTTCTTTTTTTGGACAGCTTTTATAGACACTGGAAAAGGAAGCAATAAAACTCAAAAAAGGGGGGCTGGGAATATGGCCTAGTGGTAGAGTGCTTGCCTCACATGTGAAGCCCTGGGTTCAATTCCTCAGCACCACATACATAGAAAAAGCCAGAAATGGTGCTGTAGGTCAAGTGGTAGAGTGCTAGCCTTGAGCAAAATGAAGCCAGGAACAGTGCTCAGGCCCTGAGTTCAAGTCCCAGGACTAGAAAAAAAAAGAAAGAAAATTCAGAAAAGGAAAAGAGGGAAGAGCATGATGATAGTGAATAAGTTGGTTTAAGAACAGTTGCTGTATTGTAGGATTTGGTCATTGAATGACACACTCTCTAGTATAGGATGCTTATATTAGCTTTCTCTTCCTATTAACAAATTGCCACAAGCTGAACTAGTTAATATTATACCCATTTGGTCATTTCACAGTTCTTAAGTCCTAAGTCCAGATAGACTAGACTTGACTGGATTATTTGTTTAGGGCTACAAGCCTGAAATCAAGCCAATGGCCAGAGTAGGGTTTGAAAATGTGCTATCAAACTCAATGAGTTCGCTGGTAGAGTTTAAATGATTGAGCTGTAGAAGTGAGGTTACTCATTTTGCTGGCTGTTAGACACCACTCAGCTCCTGGAAGCCACCCATATTTCTCAATACATGCTGCCTCCATTTTCAAATTAACAGTGGCCTCAAATCTGAATCTTGGGGATCTCTTTAACTTCCTTTTGTTTTTGGATAGATGAGGTCTATCCCAATGATACTTTTTACTGACTCCACCATTTTAAAAAACTAATCTTAGCTACATCTACGAATCACTTTTTAAATAACATTATTATGTCTTAGTTACAGTTAGAGGTATCTTGATGAGGAAATTTAGGATTGTGTACTATAATGATCTAAACATGAGTCACCTGGCTCTGGCCCAGTGGATCAGTTGGGCTTCTGGTAAGCTGTTGTCTTCATTACATTGACCTTTGCCAATGTGTGAACTTAGAAATGAGCTGTGAATTCATAAGGCCCCTGATTGATAAAACTAGAATACTTACTATGGGTGACTATTAGGATAGTGATAGGCAAAACAATGTGTGAAGTGTGAGTGTAGCTCAGTGACAGAGTGCTTGCCTAGCATGTGTGCAAGGCCCTGACTTGACACCTATCACCACAAAGGAAAACATTTTTTTGTGGAGATTATAATCTAGGCTTCCCAATAAGCAAATTTTCTTAAGGATAAGTAGTAAGAATTTTTAAAAGGTTTCTGTGGCGCTAATGTGTAATGATTTTTGCAGGATTCAAGCAACAAACATTTCCCTAGCCATTCGTCAGATCCTTGGGAAGGGCTATAATAGTCTTTCCGAGATTTCATTTATGTTAGTCATGCCATCTAGCAAATCCAATTTTGTTATGATACCTGAATCATACTACAGCAGGTTATGACAAGTGAGTAGATGGCAGTATGGAGTGATTCAGTATATATGAATGCATTTAGTTAGTGATGGATAGCATCTAGAGCCACAGATTTGGAAAAAAGCATGTTGCTCTAGAAAGTTGATTTGCCTATCGAGAGGATGTTGTGTGCAATTACTGCTTTAAAACAATTTGCTTTTGTTTTTCTAGCAAGTTATTCTCATGTTTAAGTTTTGCTCCTAAGATATTAGTGGACAAATGAAATGATAGTGTACTATTGCTGTCTCAGTAGTCTGGTTATATCTCAGTGATCAATATTTACTTGTAAATGATAGTCATCAAATGTGGTGGTCTTTAATAATAATAAAAAAGAACATCTGGCCCAGATTTGAGTAATCTAATCAAACATGTTAAGAGATTACTTAGGTTACTTGTGGTTTTTCTGTGTGCTTAGTCTTATAAAATACCCTTGAGTAACTTGACCTTTTAAAATACCATTGCTGAGTTTATACATTGAAAAAAAAATGAAAATAAAAAATTACTTCAGGGCTGAGAATGTGGCTTAGTGGTAGAGTGCTTGCCTAGCATGCATGCAGCCCTGGGTTCGATTCTTCAGTATCACATACACAGATAAAGGAAGAAGTGGAACTGTGGCTCAAGTAGTAGAGTGCTAGCCTTGAGCAAAAGAAGCTCAGGGACAGTGCCTAGGCCTTGAATTCAAGCCCTAGGACTGACAAAAGAAAAAAAAATTACTTCAGCATTTCCTACACAGATGTAACTGATCTCCCAGAATTGTGTGGAGGGGGAGACTTAAGATAGCAAAAGGTTTGAGCAAAAACATCTGTCAACTTCTAAGTGTAGTGGCCAGGTGAGGGCACTAGTCTATAAGGAAAAAGACCTGGCCTAGGTAAATTTATGCATTTCTAATGCACTGAGAGATAAGAGGAGATCAGTTGATATGATTGGTAAGAATTGTTATGGACCAAATTGTTTTTCTATGCTAGCAAACTAACTTGGCTTATGAAGTCCCTCTTTTTCTAGCTTCTGCTTATTTCTCACCGCACCACTCTTCTGTGTACTCTGTTTACCACCAATTCTGCTTCTAGAGAAGACCTAGTTCTGCCTTTAGGATCTGCCGAGTTTACTCTCTTCACTGACATCACCATACCCAGGTTTTTATTGATTGAGATAGTCTTGTAAACTTATTCCCCTCTAACCATTTGTCTTCCCAATCTCCATAGTCTGAATAGCTAGAATTACAGGTGTGGGCCACAACATGAGCTTCATCTCTCTTTTGCTTTGTTTGGGTAAGTGTGTCAATTTTATTTATCAAAGAACAGATGTTGATTCTTCTAATGTTCTTTTAATTTTCACTCTATTACTATCTGCCCTAATCTTTATGTATTTCTTTCCATCTAATTTTAGGTTTGGCTTCTATTTTTCTAAGACCTTTGATTTTTTTTTCCCCCAGTCCTGGAGCTTGAACTCAGAGCCTGGACACTATCCCTGAGCTGCTTTGTGTTCAAGGCTTGCACTCTACCACTTGAGTCACAGCACTACTTCTGGCTTTTTTGAGTAGTTTATTAGAGATAAGAGTTTTCGGGACCTTTCTGTCTAGGCTGGCTTTGAACCACAATCCTCAGATCTCAGCCTCCTGAGTAGCTAGGATTACAGGTGTGAGCCACCAGTACCCGACTCAGATTTTTTTTAATGTAGAAATTCACAGCTAGAGATTTCTCTTATTTTGGAAGGTCTTAATTTCTCCATTGATTTTAAAGGATAACTCTGCTAGAAACATAGTCATCTTGGTTGGCAATCATTTGCTTTTTCTGCCTTTATATGCAAAGGCTTTTTCTGCCTTCATATGTAAATTGGCATTACTCATTGGCAGCTTTCAATATTCTTTGTGGTCTTGACAGTTTAGTACAATGTGATGTGGAAATTCTTTTTTTCTGGCCATGGATGTCTGTATCTTTTCCTAGGTGTGGAATTTTGCCATAATTTCATTGAATTTGTTTTATTTGCCTCTACTATATCAATTTACTTTTCTATCTTAAGAATTCTTATGTTTGGCCTCTTGATTTTGTCCTGGCTTTCTTGAAAATTGTGGAGATGTTTATTTTTTTTTATTGGTGTCTCGATGTAATATTTCCTTAACTTTGTCTTTAAATCTGTGCTATTTTTTTCCTCTTCTTGATGTGATCTATGATAATGCTTTCTATTGTATTTAATTTATAGGCTATTAAATTTACATCTCTATTTGTTTTATTTTGTTTCTGAATCTCATTTTTTTTTAATGATTTCTGAGCTATGTTACTGGCTTTCTCTACCAGGTTTTAAATGGGCTTCATTTTTTAATCATTTTTGAAGTCACTGCTCATTTTTTTTAAAGTAAACTTTTGAATTCTTTATCATGCATTTCAACCATTCCATTATCTTTGGATTCCTTATTGAGGACTTATGGGCTTTTTGGAGGAGTCATTTTACCTTTGTCATATTTCTTGTGTTTTTGTGTTAGGATCCTGTATCTGTTGGTATGGATAATTCTTCTGGCTTCATTTGAAGGATTTGAGGATGTAAATCCTCAATACCACTCAGAGAGGAGAAAGCAAACTTCTGTAATGGTAACATTGTTTAGGCTGGGGCTCTGTGTAGGCTGTGGGCCAAGCTGGTTGTGTCATTTGTCAGCTTCATATTTATTTATTTATTTATTTATTTATTTATTTATTTATTTATTTATTTATTTATTTATTTATTTGTCAGCTTCTTATTTATTTATTTATTTATTTATTTATTTATTTATTTATTTAGGCCAGTCCTGGGGCTTGGACTCAGGGCCTGAGCACTGTCCCTGGCTTCTTTTTGCTCAAGGCTAGCACTCTGCCACTTGAGCCACAGCGCCACTTCTGGCCATTTTCTGTATATGTGGTGCTGGGGAATCGAACCCAGGGCCTCATGTATATGAGGCAGGCCCTCTTGCCACTAGGCCATATCCCCAGCCCTCAGCTTCATATTTACATTCACTTTAGAAACATCCTTTCTTTGAGTACCCAGAATCATTACTGTCTCCCAGTTTCTGTACCCCAGGTTGACAAACATCCAAACCTGGGGTGCCCCACAAGTGTGTATGAGAGGGAAGGATTAATACTACAGGAGACAATTATGGAACCAAAGGCTGGGTAGCCAGAGCTATCCAATGGACCTGTGCACAAAGCTCTCAGTCCCACCAGCAGCAAATTACACTCAGCTGAGAAGCAGCTCGGACACAGTCTACTAGTCATAGGCTTGAACTTGGCTCAGAGCTTTTGGTCTTCGTGGTGATCCACGATCGATGAGACTCATTTATTACCAAAGAATTCAGATCAGCAGACCACTCTGCTTTTCATAGATGGTGCTTCCAGGTACTTAAACTTTTCAGCAGTCTGTTTGACCCTCACTCTCCATGCTTACCTCTTCTGGATATTCCCCACCCAAACGCAATGATAAAGTATCTCCAGGCTACCTGACTTGCAATTGTTCCTTGTTTTTAGGTCCCCAAAGTAGATTAGCCTCAGTGTATAGTTCCCTCTCAAGCACCTGGCACCTGGCAATGGTCTCTGATAGGGAGACTATGAAAATGTATTTTTCTTCCAATGCTGGGTTGCCTTGTAGGAGGAATCACTCACTGTCACACCAAATCCCAAACTAGACTTAAGACTTGAGAGAACTGAGTTTATCCGGAACCTAGAACTGCCTGTGTGTGTTCAGCATACCTGACTTACCTTATGACTATGGCTTTGTGCATACTCTCTTGCTCTCTCTCTCTCACACACACACATGTGCACACACACACATACACACTACTCCTGTGAAACCAGGACTGGTGTGAGGGCTACAGTGTTTCCTGCTTTTCTCTGAATAGCCCTTCTGTTGCTCTGTGCTTTTCAGATTTTGCATGTTCCTTGATGTTCCTTCTCTTTTAGGAATATATTCTGTCTTTCATTACTCCGACTCTTCTCATCCAGGACACCACACACAGGAAGCTTCTAACTGGGGGAATTTGAATGGTATCTGTAAACTAGACAGTAGCAGAGCATCAGTATTAATTTTCTGCTTTTTTTTTTTTTTTTGCCAGTCCTGGGCCTTAGACTCAGGGCCTGAGCACTGTCCCTGGCTTCTTTTTGCTCAAGGCTAGCACTCTGCCACTTGAGCCACAGCGCCACTTCTGGCAGTTTTCTGTATATGTGGTGCTGGGGAATCGAACCCAGGGCTTCATGTATTAGAGGCAAGCACTCTTGCCACTAGGCCATATCCCCAGCCCCAATTTTCTGCTTTTGATGATTATAATTTGTCTATGCAAGAGAATATATTTGATTTGACAGTGAGTACTAGCAAATATTTGTTGGTAATGGGGAATCACTGTAGATAGTTGAGTTTCAAATGTCTAGGGAAAAGGGTTTTTCTTCCTATAAGTTTAAATTTTTTTCCATAATGGGTGTGTAAAACACCAGATATATGTAAAATACCAGATTTAATTTTAAAATATGAAGGTGGATATAGAATATCCTCTCTAAGCAACCACAGAAAACAAGGAGATGACTTTCATTGGTAGCCCAAGATCTGGCTCATTTATGGTGGTACTGTAGCCATTTACTTTCTAATTTTTTCAGTTTACTTTATTGTTATTATAAAGGTGATGTACAGGGAGGTTGCAATTACACGAATCAGGTGATAAGTCCATTTGCTTCCCTACAGTGTTTTCTGTTCTCTCATTCTCTCTCAGTTCCTCCCTCTTGTCTCCAGGCACCAAAGTTGTATAATTCACTTAATCCGAGTCCAGTGAGCTCCACTGCTGCATTTTCCCACCCTTCCTCCTCCCCCCACCCCCGAGTTCTGTCCCATTTTCTTTCTTTTTTTTTTTTTTTTGCCAGTCCTGGGCCTTGGACTCGGGCCTGAGCACTGTCCTTGGCTTCTTTTTGCTCAAGGCTAGCACTCTGCCACTTGAGCCACAGCGCCACTTCTGGCTGTTTTCTATATATGTGGTGCTGGGGAATTGAACCCAGGGCCTCATGTATAAGAGGCAAACACTCTTGCCACTAGGTCATATTCCCAGCCCCCCTCCCATTTGCTTTAATGGCTAGTTTTTATGAAGTTTCCAATTGATATCAACTTGCCTGGAATTTTTACCATAAACCAACAAGACTGATTTTGATAAAGGAATGATCATTCCCATTTAATATGATAAATGAGAAATAACTGGAGAAAGCATTTGAAGAGAAATACTTGTTTATTGGTGGTCGCATCTATGAACAAGGACCATTAATCAGCAGCCAATGAAAGAAATCAGGCCACTTATGGAATGTTTAGTTAAAGGCAGTCAGCTCATCATCCTCATGCTTGTCAGTCTGATAAGCAACAAGTTTCAAATCCTCATTTTGTCCAGGGAGACTTCTGAATACTTTTATGTGAGTATAACGCCCATCACCTACTCGAATCTGAAATATATTAAGAAAGAGGCAGTTTATTTATTTGGACCTGTATCAAATGTAAAGATTCTACTGTAAAGATTCTACTGCCTTTCTTGATAAGCACTTCCAGACCTACAGAAGCATTCTTAGCTTGTTTTTTGTAGACCCATTACCTTATTTTACAAAAGAAAGGGCAAGATAATGGCATGGCAGACTTGATAAGTTCTAGACTAATTTTTCATTTTGTTAATTATAACCTGGGGACAAATGACAGAGTTACATCCTATTTTTATGGAAGCATGGAGTGCAAGCACTATGGTACTACTATAGCAGCCTGTGTTTGTGGTGATTCTATTTTCTGGCTGAAAAATTGCGACTATTTGTTTGCATTACAGGGAAATATTAGAAAATCACAATTGATTTTCTTCAGAAAATCTTTTACAAGATTTGGGATGTATGATTCCTAAACCTATACTATATGAAAACCTACTTTATAAATGCCCTCTGGTCATTTAAAGACTGACCAGGAGCAGGAGCATCCTGTAAAGTAAAGGAGTCTAAAGTCATTGGTATTGAATAGATCTGATCTTTCTATGTATACATAGTAAGAATTTGATTAGTGGTGAGATCAACGAAGGTTTCTTATGTATGTTATTCATTGTGCTCTGATGTCCCTTTCCTGCCTTAATTTTAATGAATGCCATTTGTCAGTGTTTACTATGATACTGTGACATTATGGTAAGTACTTTATATACACTACTATCATGATTTCTTACTATAGGCCTGAAAAAAGGTGAAAGTATCCATTTTTAAGATACAGAAGCAGACTAATAGAGATGAACAAATTTCTACTATATAAATATCTCAACCAGTAAATGGTAGAGCCAAAATTAGAACCTGGATTGGTTAGATTCTAACATCTGCGTTATTATTTATTTATTTACATATGGTCTTGCTGTAGCTCAGGCAGACTAGCCTCAAATGGGCTAGCCTCCTGAGTACTAGAATTACGGATGTACCTGGATCAATGTCTATGTTCTTTTTCTTCTATAAACTTGTACAAGTACTTGTTTTATACTCCAGATGGCATCAACCTCTACAAACATTATTAGAGACAATACAGCTGTGGATCTGAACTCTGGCTCTGATTGTATGGTCATGTGACCTTTGCTGGTTCATCCTTCCAGGGCTTGATTTTCTCATTAGTAGCACAGTGGATGTAGCTTTATTTGTCTCGTAGCTTTGGGGGGGGGGGGGGGGGCAGGGTGAACAAGTCCATGCCTAGCTTTTAGAATATTACCTGGCATGATGGAAGCATTCGGTAGAGTATTATTCCCATTGGGCAAGTTAGGGGATTCAAACACAGTGAAGACCTTTAACCACACAGGTTTTTTGACAGTAGAACAAGTTGAACAGAGTCAGAAAGCAAGCTCCATGGTTTTTACACGCCTCATGATAGGTATTCAAGACAGAGAGGGTCACATTACTAGCAAGACCTTAAATCTGGAGAGTGGCTCCAGAGCAAAGGAAGCAATAGCCCAGTCTACATGAAGTAAGGAGAGAGGCAACTGGGGTAAGTAGTTGGATCCCAGCAGAGAATTATTGAGGGCAGAAAAGAGGGAAAGGGAGCTGGATAAGGCAACAGAGATGTGAAGGGAGGAAATTTTCAAAGTTGTTTCCTGATGAGCTTTCAAAGTAATGTGTGCAGAAGTTAATATGTGAAATGTATGCATTTGTATAAATTAAAATGTATTTAAATGAACTCAGTTTTGATGGAACATTTCCTATCTTTGTTTTGTTTTTTGCCAGTCCTGGGGTTTTGAACTCAGAGCCTGAGCACTGTCCCTGGCTTCTTTTTGTTCAAGGCTAGCACTCTACCATTTGAGCCACAGCACCACTTCCAGCTTTTTCTATCTATGTGGTGCTGAGGAATCGAACCCAGGGCTTCATGTATACGAGGCAAGCACTTTACCACTAGGCCATATTCCCTGCCCCATTTCCTATGTTTGAACAAAATCATTTTACCTGGGAAGACTTTCCCATCTGTGAAGATGGCTTGTGAAAGAAGGAAATGATGCCATTACCTTCTGAAGGTACTTCAGGCTCTTGTGCACATGGCTCTTTCCAGGAACTCAAATTTTCTGAGACTGGACTGGTCTACTGCTTAACCCAGTATTGCACCTTGCACATACAGAGCTGGCTAGCTCTACTTACTTTATTTTTCCTGAATACATTTAAGAATTTTACATCTTTTTTTTTGCCAGTCCTGGGCCTTGAACTCAAGGCCTGAGCACTGTTCCTGGCTTCTTCTTGCTCAAGGCTAGCATTCTACCACTTGAGCCACAGCACCATGTCTGGCCTTTTTTTTTTTTTTGCCAGTCCTGGGCCTTGGACTCAGGGCCTGAGCACTGTCCCCTGGCTTCTTTTTGCTCAAGGCTAGCACTCTGCCACTTGAGCTGCAGCACCACTTCTAGCCTTTTTAAATATATGTGGTGCTGGGGAATCGAACCTAGGGCTTCATGTATACGAGGCAAGCACTGTTGCCACTAGGCCATATCCCCAGCCCCAGAATTTTACATCTAAGTGGTTAATTACTTATTAAGGAGACAAATGACATTGTATCCTGATCGAATTGAAAGAAAGGGTAGGCAAATACATGTGAATATGTTATTATTTTTAAAATCAGAATTGTCACCTGTTCAATACATAAGGATGATAGTGGCTCTCCCATATTATCTATACCTGACTTGTTGAATTGAGTCTCCCTCAAAACATCTATAGAACATCAAAGATACCTTCTTCCATTAGAACCAGTTTAGTGCATCAGTAATTTTTTATATAGCTATAAAACAGACTGTAAAATATTTGAAGTAGTCTAATACTTTGAACTATACTTCAAGTGCCATGAGTTGGATCTACTTGAGTTACAAAACTAATTATTTAAATTATACTAATCATACTACTTATTTAAAGGGCAAAAAGTTGTTTCAATTATTTTCTCAGTGATTTAAATCATTCTTTAAATCCAAGATATTGTCTGTCCAGTCCCACACCTTGGGCAGAGATGATTATATTATTCTTCTACCTTACATACAAAGGCAGCAGCCACAAAAAAAAATCATGTCCTGGAATGCAGTGAAACCTTTTCTACACAATTTTTGGAAATTCACTTAGTAATCAACAGAAAAGTTCTTTCGGGAGTTGCCTGTGGTGGTGCATACATAACCCTTATAATTTCTGTATTCTGGAGGCCTCTGAGGCCCATAGATCATGGGTTTGAAACACAGTGAGATTCTATGCCAAAAAGAAAGAGAGAGAGAAAGAAAGAGAGGTGAAAGGGAAGGAAGTACAGGGGGAAGGGAAGGAGGGAGGGAGGGAGGGAGGGAGGGAAGGAGGAAGGGATCTGAGGGGTGCAGTTAAAATGGTAGAATGTATGCCTAGCAAGCACAGGTCCTGTGTTCTGCCCTCCTCCAAAAGAAAAGAAAAAAAGCTTTCTAATTTCATACACAAAAACATATATAACATTATCCGTCAGATTTGATGCTACCACTTGAAAGGTGGTAACCTCTTAATTGAAGCCATCTAGAAAGAACACGGTATACAATAAGAGAAAGAATAACCATTACACCAAGTGACTAATATAATATCTATGAGCACAAAACTTGATGTCAAACTCTAACCTTAATGTAGAAAATAATTCCAGCCACAACTTGACTTTTATACTCTACAGCTTCAAATTCCTCATAAGTCTCATTTGTTTTTTCTTCAAGTTGTTGTTTAACCTGGAAAGAAGAAAATAGAAAACAAATTATTTAAAATGTAGTAGTGCCCACACAAAGATACACAATGAAACTCCTTTTGTACAATTTACACATGGTTGTAAAATAATAATTTAAAAGGCTGTTTTGAACTCTGTGACTTACAAATCTGTAAATATAATAGTCCTAAAAGTCCTCAAAGACAGTAATAATATCTATGAGCTGCTTTTCGGTAGAAAAACAGTATTTCAATAGGAAACACCCGTCTTTAAGAGGATGAATAACCCTCAAATCTGCATGGTACTGCAATATAGTCACACTTTGGTAAATATGAAATAAATTATATAAATGTATATCTTTGGTTAGTAAAAACAATAATTACTATTTAACTGTTTGCATTATTGGGTCTTGAACTCAGGGCTTTGTTCTCTTGATTGGCTTTTTCAATCATGGCTGGCATTGCCACTTGAGCTACAGTTCCATTTCTGGCTCCCTACTGATTATTTGGAGGTAAGAGTCTCATCAGTTTTTCTGCCCAGACTGGCTCTATATCTCAATACTCAGAGGTCAGCCTCTTTAGTTACTAGGCTACTATTTAGGTTTTTTAAAAATTGTTTTGAGATCATTTCATACTAAAAGTTGCAAAAAAAAAAAATAAAGACAACAGCTGGTGGCTCATGCCTATAATCCTAAGTATTTAGGAGGCTATGATCTGGAGAATTGAGGTTTAAAGCCGGCTGGGGCAAAGAGGCCTGCAAAGCTCTATCTCTAGTTAATGAGCAGAAAGCCAGAAATGAAGGTGGCAGAGTACCAGCCATGAACAAGAAACATAAGTGAGTCTGTGAATCCCTGAGTTTAAGTTCTAATGCCAACACCAGAAAGAGAGAAGAGGGAGTGGGGCGGGGCGGGGGGGGGGGAAAGGGAGGGAGAGGAAAGGAAGAGAAGGAAGGAAAGAGAGGTAGAGGGAGAGGGAGCCGGGAAAGTAAGAAGAAAGGAAAAAAGAAAGAAGGAAGGAAGGAAGGAAGGAAGGGAGGGAGGGAGGGAGGGAAGGAGGGAGGAAAGAAGGAAGGAAGGAGGGAGGGAGGGAGGGAAGGAGGGAGGAAAGAAGGAAGGAAGGAGGGAGGGAGGGAGGGAGGGAGGGAGGGAGGGAAGAAGGAAGGAAGGAAAAGGTTGAAAAAAAGTTCCTAGATTTATATTTATAGCATTCACAACTTCCCCTAATGTTTCTGTTTTAGAAACTCATGGTAAAATCATCAAATCCAGGAAATTAACATGGACTAGTACTATTAAGTGGTTTATAAATCTCATTAGGGTTTTTGTCTGTTGTTTCCAAAATTTCCCTTTTCTGCTTCAGGATCCCACCAAGGATCCTACTTAACATTTATTATCGTGTCTCCTCAGTCCCCTACACTATGGATTGTGACCTTGGATCTTTCTTAGCCCTTCATAACCTTGACACCTTGGAAGAATACTGGACTGTTAACTTGTACAATGTGCCTCCATTTGGGTTTGTCTGACTTCCACTGCTGTTAGTAACTGATGTTCTCTTAGTGCACATTCCTCAAATTAAAAGCTAACACCACATAATACATTTGCTTTGCCCTTTATATTATTTGAAACTTCTTTCTCAAACATTGAGAATGAACCCTTGTTCCCAGTATTCACAGTGAATTTACTTGACTATTTCTAATATAATCATAAAACAATTTCAGAATTGCTCATCTGAACCTCTGTAAGAAATACACGTACGAACCAGAACACAGGATTGGTGTACAGTTCTTATAAAGATCTTGTAATTACACTGGGCACACCCAGATAATCCAGGACAATCTTCCCATCTCAACCTAATCACATCTACGAAATTCCTTTGCCTTGTAATGCAACGTGTTCAAAGGTTCAAAGATTAAAATGCAGACATTGGCTGGGAAGTGGTGGCTCATGTCTGTAATCCTAGCCACTTAGGAGGTTGAGATCTGAGAAATTCAGTGCAAAGCCATCCAGGGAAAGAAAAGACTAAGAGACTCTTATTGTCAATTAACTACCAAAAGGCAGAAGTAGAAGTATAGCTCAAGAAGTAGAATTCTAACTGAGCAAAAAGGCCAAGTGTGAGTACAAATCCCTCAGTTCAACCCCAACACAAGAAATTGTGAGCATTGTCAGAGGGCCAGTACTCTGTCTACAAATGATGTCTAGTAGCTTAGATGCCAGCCCTGCTAAATCAGCTCGGAGAAAGGGAGTTAGAGAATCTCAAATTCAACATGTAAACTGGTCCTGACCCACAAATGTTCACTATCTACTCTTCATTTGTGCACTCAGCTGTGCTTGCTGTGCTAGAGGCTGCTATGATCTCTCTCTTGCCCAGTTTCTTCTGCTATACCACCTACCTCCTGTTCCCTTCCTCAGTCTGCCATGTGAGGAGGTGGTAGGAGTGCTAGAGGAAGCAGGATAGGTTTGTTAGTGGTCCTCTGTCTAAGGAAGAAGTCTAGCAGGGAGGAACAGCTGGTTAAATACAGTCACTGAAGATTTGTTTGAGCTGTTCTTATTTCTTATTGCTGTAGAATGTGGATCTTGATAAGCTGGTAGCTTACTAGGATCTGAAGATCTGAGCCATATGCCACCTAGCATTCATGTTTTTCTCCTAATGCCATCACTTTTTCAGAAGTATTTGGTCCATGCATACTTTAGGGGAGAATGGTTAGAAGATGATGGTAGCAATGTTGATAGGCTACATTTGAGGGACTTTTACAGTAAGAACTGAGAATTTGGGTTTTAGTGTGAAAAGACAGTAGGGCTAATGGATGTGTCTGTGAACATTAGTCATCTGGTATGTTTTAAAGAAAGAAATATAGGGGAAAGGATCCAAGATTTAAGAAATGAAATCACTTGGTGAGAGAGAAGAGGAGAGTTGGGGCTGGGAATATGGCCTAGTGGCAAGAGCGCTTGTCTCGTATACATGAAGCCCTGGGTTCGATTCCCCAGCACCACATATATAGAAAATGGCCAGAAGTGGCGCTGTGCTAGCCTTGAGCAAAAAGAAGCCAGGGACAGTGCTCAGGCCCTGAGTCCAAGGTCCAGGACTGGCGCAAAAAAAAAAAAAAAAAGAAAAAAAAAAAAGAGAGAGAAGAGGAGAGGCTGAATAAAGGAGGCAGAGTCTAGGACTAGAGAGCGTAATGAGATCCAGTGGGATATTAGGTAAATTGGGGGATTTTCTTACCAAATAGGAAGTAAGGGACCATGGGGAAGGAGAGGTTGAGAAACCCAGGGGAGAAGAGGTGCAGGTTGCTAGTGGTTTCAAAAAGCCAATTTTTTCCATCAAACAAAAATATCGTCATCTCATAACCAGTCACTATTCTGCACTGGATTATTTTCTTTTTTACTTTGTTATTTATTTATTTATTTATTTTTTTGCCAGTCCTGGGCCTTGGACTCAGGGCCTGAGGCTTTTTTACTTTAATTGTAACTACCATCTATGCTGTTTGTAACCAGCCAGCCATGTTAAGTGTGTGAGTCCACACTCGTGGAGTTCAAAGAATAGACTGTCCTTAAGTGGAAACTTCAGGAGGAACTTTCCACAGGCTTTACCAACCTCCTCAAACTATAACCATTCCCAGCCTCATTCCCAGTCCCATTCTCAGTCCCATTCCAGCCAGCTATGACAAGAAGAATGTGTGACTTTGCCTCCAAAAGTACAGCCACCCCACCCCACCCCACCTCTGGTAGGAGCCTTTCACAGATGGCTAGAGTGCCTTTTAATTTCCCTGTATTATGTCACCTCCCTGGTAGCCAATTGTAAAATAACAACAGCAGCAGCAGCAGCAACCAGGAGAAGAGACAACATCACCCCTAGGGGTTAGGATAAAACACCGAGCAGACCACTCTGGCCTAGTGTGCCTGCGTAGCTCTAGGGACAGTAATGGTAGTCCATCCTCCTGTGGAGAGGTAACATGCTTTGATGAAATCTTCTGTGTGTTTTGTATAGCTATTTCTGATGGCAGAGGGTCTTTGTGGTTTCAAACACTAGGAAGGTATCAAAAGCATGGTGGGAAGGAGGTGGGGACCTGCTGCGGTTGTTTGGCAGGAGTTCATAGTGCTGTCATGGTAAGCTTTGTCCATGGCTTTGCATCTTCCTGTATAGAGTTCTCCTATCCTGGAGCAGAGGAGCTGAGGAGGAAGTGGGTTTGTGGGAATGATCTCTCTCTAATTGAGGGCTGGAATCTCCAAGCTCACAGGGTCATGGGATCGGGGTGGAGGAGTGGATGAAACCTCTTGTGGTGGATAAGAGACCGTGAGAGCCCAGGCATGTTGTGAAGGCAGTAGGGTGAGTGCCTAGAAGATTCTGGTGTGGCTGAATGGCAGGTTTAGGGGGTGGAGCAGTGGAACAGATGACTGGCAAGGCAGCTGAGCTCAGATCGGGAAACAAATATTTGTAGATCAGGTGAGAAGCATGGCATGGTAACAACCTCCAGGGTGTACCCAGGATGGGGTGCAGATGAGGTGTTTGTGTGGTATCTGGCCAACACAAATCATGCTTTACATATTTGTCAAGAATGGTATTCAGCAATCATGTTCATGACTTAAGGGTGTGTGTTTGTATGTGTGGTGTATATGCACACTTGCAAGAGTAATCATAGCCCTTCTTTTTTAATTTTTTTTTATTTTTGCCAGTCCCGGGGCTTGAACTCAGGGTCTGAGCACTATCCCTGGCTGGCTTCTTTCTGTTCAAGGCTAGCACTCTACCACTTGGCACACAGCGCACCACTTTGGCTTTTTCTGTTTATGTGGTGCTGAGGAATCAAACCCAGGGCTTCATGCATGCTAGGCAAGCACTCTACAGCTAAGCCACATTCCCAGCCCCTTAGCCCTTATTTCTAAAAGTAATTATTAAAATAACATTCTTCTCTTCACATAAACAGAATTCTTAACCAGTAGTACTAAACGTATACGATAACAACGATCTGAAGGCTTTTGCTGATTGGGCTATCCACTTGGTCCTCCATTGCACTGATTACCGCTTCTTATGGGTGGGGTCATGGAAAGCTTTTTATTTCATTCCATGTGTCTCTTTCCTCCAATCTATATTGTGAATTTCTCTGAGGTCAGGGTATTTTTATGCCCTCCTTCCCCCATTGCAACGCACACTATACTGTCTATATAACCATCTTCTTTCGAATGAGAAGGTCATGGTTATTTTCCTTTGTGACAACCTGTCTCTTAAAGTAGGAAAGACTGATACAACAATGATCTCAATGGATACAGAGAGTCATGGAAGAGGGAAAGGGTTTCTTCCAAGTATATACTATTCCCAAGTGATTTTTACCATCCTTCTCATACCACAGTGACCGTTTGGCCTGTTTTTCCTGCCTTCTGTTTTCAAAAATACTCAAGTCTTCTCAGTTGTAAGCTCTGTACTTTCCTTTCCATTTGTTCTGATCTTATTCAACATCCCTCCTTCATCCTGATGTCAAATTGCTGGAACATACAGTTATCTCTTTTCTGTGATACCTTCTTCTCTTTGTGTGATGACCTTTTATTTGGTTTTTCTGTGTGTGTATGTGCATGTGTGTATGCGTGTGTGTGTGTGTGTGTGTGTGTGTGTGTGTGCATTCTAGGTCTTGAATTCAGGGCCCAGGCTTTTTTGCTCAAGGCCAGTTAGTGCTCTCTCACTTGAGCCACAGCTCCACTTCCAGTTCTTTGATGACTAACTGGAGATAAGAGTCTCAGATGTTTCTGCTCCGGGCGGCTTTGAAATGTGGTCCTCAGATCTCAGCCTCCTGAGTAACTAGGATTACAGGCATGAGCCCCTGGAGCCTGGCCCCCTTTTCCTTCTTTTCTTCCCTCCCTAGTGGGATTCTTCCTTCAGCTGGCCTTCCACTAAAAAGTTCTTTGATAAGGACAGATAAACCTGACTGTCTTCAGCTATTCTACGAACATTTGAATGTTAAGGTGCTTTTTTAAAAAATCACAAATGTATTCAAAGATTTAAGAAGCTTTATGGAAGGGATGACATTGATCAAGGAGCCTTGTTCCTATAAACTGATTTGTTGAATTGAAACTCTGTGGTGCAACTACTTAAAGATAATAAAAGAAAAAAACATTCAAGGAGCACAGCTATAAAGTGACAGGCAGCCAAGGGCTTCCTTGGGAACCCCACTTCAAATCCTGCTAGGTGTGTAATTACCAATACCTACCCTTTTACCTGACTCTGCATGGAGACCCAACCAAAGCTATAATCTTGTAGGAGTTGCTTCCATTTCCTAATTTCTCAAGGGCTTTCAATAATATTTGCCTCTGGAGGATATTTGCAGGGAAATAATTGACATAATTGGTGGGAAAGTGCCAACTGAAGTAGTCAATAAACAGACTACTCTATTTTCAAGTTCTCCACTGGGAATTGTCCCCTAAGGCTATCTCCTGTGAGAGAGAGCAGATTTGTGATTACAGGGATTTTGACACCTGAACTTCACATTGCAATTAGTCACTCTCTGCATCCTTTCTGGTCCAAACTTATGGCTATGACAAAATACTTAACTGGGTATTGCTTTATATTATGTCCTAGACATCTTGACTACCCAACTTTTACACTGTTAACTCATAGCCATAATATAGCTTCTATAATATTTAGCACAACGCTAGACACATAGCAGACCCTACCATGAAATAATTTGTTGATATGCATTTCCCACAGGGATTTAAATATGAGGACAGGGCTTATACATAGAAAGTAAGTTTGCCACGTTGCCTCCTCTCTTATTTCTCCTACCCCACAAAGCTTTTTTATGTGTTGGCACTTTATAGGCTGATTTCTTAACCAACTGACACTTTGGGCCTTGATTTTTTTTCCATCTGATAACTGGACAAATTCCTTCCCTACCTGCTCCAGAATTATGAAGGGAAATGAGAGGGTGAATGGAAGGTAAGGTTTATAAAACTTCAAAGCTCCTTTCTAGGATAAGATTACCATTGGTACTGCCCATTTCTCAATCTACCTGTCTGACAAAAACCCTGGGGCCAGAGGTAAGCAGCAAGAACACATTTTCAAATTAATTATGTTAACTATGTAAGCTCTTCTGGTATCTTCTTATTTTAAACAACAAAAAATCACTTTAGCCAGTTATAGTGGCACACGTCCGTAGTCCCAGGTACTAGGGAGGCTAAGGTGAGAGGATCAACAGAGCACAAGAATTTAAGACCAACCTGAGTGACATAGTGAGATCTCATTTCAAAAAACATATTCTAGCTAAATAGGAAACAAGCTTTTGAAAATTATTAAAATCTCCTGTACTTTCTGTACACTGAGCCTCTATTTTGTTCTTCCTATGGCTCTGGTTCTAGAGAATTCCAGGGGCGTTTTTCAGGATGAGGGATGATTTCAGGCAACAAAGTTAATGATGATGACACTTGATGTAGGCATATTTTTTTTCAGATCATTTTCATGCACCTGATTTCAATTAGGTGTTACAGTTGAGACTGATGGGACAAGAAGTGTTATAATTTTTCCTTAAATAAAATATTTTTAGAATTTATATTTCTTTGTTTGGGGATTTAAAAAATATTTTACTTTAAACTTTTATACAAATTGAATATTGTCTTTCTTTTCACTTGGCAATTTTCTTATAATTATATAATATAAAGAAAACATGATGATTCTTTTCACCAAGGCCCATATAAGATGCCTTCCAAATCCCTCAAATTTACCTGTGTGCCCATAAATATGATCATCTTCTGTGTAGAATTTATATTTCACAGCCTATTTTTGAAACTCCATCAGGAGATGGGGACCTGGCTCAAGTGAAAGAGCTCTTGCCCAGCAAGCACAAGCCCTGGATTCAATTCCCTGGCTCAATGAATAAATGAACAAATGAATAAAGCAAACAAATACTCTATTTCCAATAGGCCTTTCAGGATATTGTACATCTCTTGCCTTGTAGGCAAGAGAGGTCATGGATAGTAGTAGTAGCAGTAGCAGCAGCTTAGAGCTGGTAGAAATGCAGAATTTCAGGCCCATCCAGCCCTCCTCAGTCACAACCAGCTTTTTATCAAGAGTAATAGGTGACTCACATGCCGGACCAAACTCAAGAACAACAGTTTGATACAGGGATTCAAAGTAGTATTGACTTCATATTATCTAGTCCCCTCCAGACTTTTCAGTGCTCTAAACATAAAGGATCATAGCTCTTCTATGCACAAACAACAACAACAAAGCAGATCTGGTTTTCCAGTATCACAATAACAATTCAGAGACAGAAAGACAGAGAGAGAACAAGAAGGAATGATGTGAGAGCACAGAGCAACCAATTACAAACCTATAGTGGTCATTTATATGTATTTTCTTTTTAGAAACTGTACAAAAACCATAACTTTTCATTGTATAGGTGATAGCTAATGAAGCAATGAAGCTAATGAAGAAAAATGTCTCAACTTGCAAGGAAGCATCATGAGTTCTATTTACTCCAATTAATTTAGCAGAATCCTGGAATTACCACGGGCTACCATGGGCTACGTTACTTGTTTTCCTAATTAATTTAATCTTTGCTAAAAGATGAAAATACTCTATATTTAGGCAAATGTGAAATAAGTTTAAAATTGGTTATCTTTGTAATACTGTACTTCATTCAACCCATTAAAAAATAATCCCCCTACAATGCATTCAAAGTCTAGCTCATCCAGTTGTTAGCCACCTTAGGCTTTCATTACATGTCCGCTTCACTTAATGAGATTGGACAAACTTCACAAGTCTTTAAATTAGTATTCCTACATTCCCACATTTAAGTATAAGCTTTATGGATGAGCCAATACAACAGCTATGTGTTGGAGCCTTGAGGTCACTCTTGTAGTGCTGGGATTATTGGAGGTCCATCTGAAAGGCTCTGTATTCTTTTGAGCTGCACAAAAGTTTGAACAAACCCCCACCTTTGCCAATACTCTGGGTTTCATATTCATCCACCCTTTTTAAAACACAGGGTTAGATAGATTATGAGATTTTCAAATCCACCCTTTTCCTGACAGGCATCAACTCACCTGATCAGCGATCTCCTGGATTTCTGGAGTAGCAGGTCTGGCCTCCGTCAAGCCCCCAGGGATCATTTTGACTACTTACTCCCTTGCTGGGCAAGAACCAAAGTGTCTCAGCAAAGCCTGGAGACTCGGGACTTTAAGAAGGTATCCCAAAGCTCCACCTATATATTATACTATCTTCTGAAATGAGTAAAGAGGTACTGTGAAAAGCAGTGCCCCACGGCAAATCTTCCTGCCTCCCCCTCCACTCCCAAGAGGATCTACTAAGTGAACTGGGAAGGAAGAGGTGCTTGGAAGTGAAGAAATGGGCGTGGCAGAAGTCCTGCTGTAATAAGCACTGCTCACTACAGTTCCTCCCTGTATCCTCTGTGCCAATAGTTGTATCCTCTTGTGTCATCTGAAATACCACATGAGAAACTAGCTTCCAAGGTTTTAAACCTTAACCTCTAATATAAACGTTTTTCAAAAGTCATAGTCATAATAAGCCTTAGCATTTACTTGACTTTTTTTTTTTTTTTGGTAAACTGGCTTATCAGATTTATTTGTGCTTATCCAGGTACATTTAACTTTTTAGAGGCAATAAAAGAATATATGTGAAGGGTTTCGGCTGGATATGTGTACTTCACTTGTATTTCAATTTCCAGAAATACTTGAAATATGGTAACATGCAAGTAAAAGAACAAAATTGTATTTCTATCCTTCAGAATCAAAAATCTTGTCTTATTTCCTTTTTCGGTGGTTATTTTGAAGAAATGAAATATTACAGGTCTAGAGGAAGCCCTTACATTACCTACCTTCCCCCAATTGGGTATTTGGTATCTTTCTAGTCCCCCTATATACTTTCAGTGTATGCTAACTACATATTATGCTGTCTTTCTAACCAACATGTTTTTGAGTGCTTCCATGTCTGTGCTGGATCTGTATCTTTATTCTATTTAACTGCTACATGCTATTCCATACTTCAACACGCAGTCTCATGTTGCTAAGAATTTGGGTTGTTCCTAGTGTTCCACCTTTATGAACTAGGTGATATTTTGCGCTCTTTGAGAGCTTCCTCAGGCAATTTACACAGAAGCTAAATTGTCATGTGGCATGAATATTTATTTATATTGTTTCATTCAATTTTGGAAATATGTAATAGAGTCATGTGATGAAAATGTTGAAAAGGAACTGACAAGTTAGTAATATAGAAATTTTTCCACCCACTAAGGTTACAATATGCCTTTCCATTTTCCAGAAACAACTGCTAGTTTGGTCACAGCTCTTTGTAAAAATTCATTTCTGATTATGCTTATTATCCTTTAGTTGTACAAAGTGATTTCAATTCAACATGTCAGTTTGAGTGCAATGCATCTTAATCAATGCCACCCCTTTCATTGTCCTCACTCATCTCTCCCAACTACACTTTAGTTCTCCTTATGTGTCCTGCAGAGATATTCTTCATCGGTACAAATATGGAACCACACACACAGATACACACTCAAGTACATGTGCATATATTGTTAACACAAATAGTACCCTGCTACCTAAACTGTGCAACAGAACAGCTGAAGACCTCTTTCATCCACAGAGGCCTAGCACATGGAATCCACAGAGCTGCCAAAGCCTCAGACTATTGCATTTGAATGTTCAGTGCTAAGCCCACCTCTGTGTGCTTGCATGGAACTGTGGGGTCAGCCTGGTGGAGACTTTTCATGGTTAAAACTTCAACCAAAGCAGGGTTGATGACAACAAGAAATTAAGAGAATAGGTAGCTGTAGCATAGAGCAGTTAAATATACTAACATGATGGAAAAATTAAAAATGTTCCAATGTTGGCAAATGGATTGAGTAAGAGTAAGACATGTACAATGAATGATATAAATAACATTGGGAGGGAGAGGAAAAGGAATGGTCTACAACGTAGTTCCTAATTGTTTTTTTAGTCAGGGACTCATATAGCTAGATTGTCATCACACTGGAGATTAATGGTGTGTGACACCATATCCTGATCATATATATTTTTTCTGAGAAGAAATTAGCTTTGTTAATCTCATTACAGTGACTGCTCCTTGGGAGTTGTCCTTGGCAGTTTCTTTTTTTTTTATTTAAAAATTTTGTCTTTATTGAAAATGTGATCAGAAGAGGGGTTATAGTTATATAAGTAAGGTAATGATTACGTTTGTTTTTAGACAATGTTACACCATCCTTCATTTTTTCTCACTTACCACTCCCTATTCTCCTCTCCCCCAAAATTGAAAGGTTGATAGCCAACCTTTTGTTAAGTGAGTATCACTGTTGTGTTAGTTGGTCCTTTGACCTGCTGTTTCTGATTCCCTTTCCCTTCCCCTGGTTGAATAATCTTATATACAAGGTACGAAGTGCAGACAATTAAGAGATGAAAGAAAAAAATATAAAAAATAAGAAAACTATGCATGGTACATAATAAGAAGCTCTTGTTTCTATATATCTTGGCGTTCATGTAGGTACACTTCATTGTATATGATCCTATGTATTAAGCAATTGGGTTGTTGAGATCCCCTGTTGAGAATATCATAGACATATTCCAGTTCTTACATATGAGGGAAGCCATGCAACCTACTTTTCTTTGGATTTAGCTTACTTCACTTAATAATTGTTTTCCAGTTCTTTCCATTTCCTTACAAATTGGGTAATGTCATTCTTTCTGATGGAGGCATAGAACTCTATGGTGTGTGTGTGTGTGTGTGTGTGTGTGTGTGTGTGTGTGTGTATACCATATCTTATTGATCCATTCATCTTCTGATGGGCATCTGATTGGTTCCATATTTTCATTATGGCAAATAATACTGCAATGAACATGGTTGTTCTGGTAACTTTAGTATGGCCTTGTTTGTGGACATTTGGGTATATGCCCAGGAGTGGGATTGCTGGATCATAGGGGAGCTCTATGTTTAGTCTATTGAGGAACCTCCATACTTAGCAGTTTCTTTCACTTCTCTTGTGGGGAACTCTGAAGCAGAGCTGTGAAACCTGTAAAAGGTTTGAGAGGTTGGAATTCTACCTCAACAGTACTCAGAATGCTGAGAGCTAGCCATGGAAGGGTTAAAACAGCTCTGGAGAGGGTTAAGAGAATGGAATGCCACCCCCCTCCTTCCCTAATGCCTGAAGGGCTAAGAACTAGACCTTAAAGGCTAGATGCAGACTGAAAGCTAGCTGGACCTTGAAGGCTAGATAAAGTAGAATACCTGTCTGAACTTTGCCTAGGTTGTACTCTCCTTTCTCTAAACAATAAAGGAACCAGTGTTTCTCACAACCTCAGTATTGGTTCTGATTGTAATGTCAGTATAGATGCTTTATTTTTTGCATGTATCCATGGTAACCTTCCCTTTGTGAGCTCAAATAAATACGTATGCTTGCTTGTGGGAACTCAGAGCCCAGTTGGCAGTGAGCCTTGGGACCTCTGGTCCTCATTGAAGTTTTTTTCTGTATACCTGACTCTGCATTTTCTCATTTCTTGGGCCCCATTGCTGCCTCTGGTTGTGGTTAGCAACACCCTCCTTTTATCTTTCTGCAAGATTATTTCTCCACCTGAATCCTTTCTCTGTCTCCTCCCTCCCAGCATTCTCAATTCCAAAGAGAAGCCTCACCTAAATGATTAAGATATCACCCAACAAATCCTCTTTCCTTTTCTTTCTTACACTTACAGAACCCACAACATCTGGGTATCTTCAGATAACATCATTAATGCATAATGCCTCTCCCCTTTCTTTTAATCTTATATATTGGCTAACACAAAGCATGAAAATTGCTGTGAAATTTCTGTTGTAATTTTCAGATCTCAGCCTCTTGAGTAGCTAGGATTATAGGTATAAGCCACATTTGTTTTTAATTTTAGCCATCCTTGTGGATATTTAGTGTATTCCATTGTGATTTTAATTTACATTTCCCTAATGTGTAATAATCTTTAGCATCTTTCATGAGTTTTGTTAACAATTTGGACATTTTCTTTTATAGCATTCCTCTGATTGAATTTTTTTCCTTCCTGTTTATCTTTTTCTGTAAAATCAGTCTTCCATATCCACAGGTCCCACAACCAACTGCAACAAACTGCAGGTTGAAGACATTCAAAAAAGTTGTGACTATGGAGCCAACCCAGATGCCCCTCAACAAATTGGATCAACAAATTGAGGTACATATACACAAAGGTATTCTATGCTTCCATCAGAAAGAACGTCATTGTCTCATTCGTAAGGAAATAGAAAGACTTGGGAAAAAATTATACTAAGTGAAGTGAGCCAGACCCAAAGAAACATAGTCTCTATGGTTTCCCACATTGGTAATAATTAGTATATGTCTAGGATAGCCCTAGCAGATGATTGTAATAGCTCAATAGCTATGTACATATGATCACATAAGATGATGCTAAGTGAAATGATCTTCAAAATATGGAAACAAATGGTTTATCATTAATGCTTTTATTTTTAATGTACTGTGTGAAATTATTTCTTTTGTCTTTTGTTTGTCTTCTTATGATTTAGTCCCTGTTGTCACTGTATTTGATTCTGGAGCCCTGGGTATTTTATATATGTTTGTCTGAATTAGAGAAGGAAAGGGGAACATTAAAATGGTGAGACAAAGGGTAAAAGGTGAACCAATGCAACAGCAATACTTACAAGACAATATGTTATAAATTAACTGTACAACTCGGGGTGGGGGTAATTGGGGAGGAGGGAAGATGGGAGAAAAATGAGAGAGAGGGTAACAAGTTGGACAAGAAATGTACTCACTACCTTATGTATGTATGTAACTGTAACCACCTCTGTACATCACCTTCACAATAAAAATAAAAAGATAAAAAAGTTGTAACTGTACTAAACATATAGAAACTTTTCTCCTTGACAGTAGTCTATAAATTATAAAAAATTATTCAAATATAGTTTATACCTAGTGAGTATTATAAACAATTTAGAGCTTATTTAAAGTATACATATATGTCTGTATATATGTACATATACACATATATACATACATATGTATATATGTGTTGAAACCAAGGGACAGGTTTACTTTCAGAAAAGTTCTGTATTTTGTCTGAATGTGAGTTCTCTGTCAGATTGTGTGTGTGTGTGTGTGTGTGTGTGTGTGTGTGCCTGTGTGTATGTGTATGTATTATAGTTTAGATCTTAAATGTCCATCTGCAGTTCTTATATTAAAGAACTAGACCCCAGCTTGTTGCCTTTCCCAAGGAAGTGGTGGAAACTTCATGAGGCAGGGTCTAGTGCGAGGAAATAAGATTATGAGGCCAATGCTCTTTAAAGGAGATTTGGGGGTCGAGGATCCTTCTTTCACTTTGCTTCCTGGACACTATGAAGGAAACAGGTCTTCTCCACCATATGATGCAATCCCATTGTACTGTGAGCCACAGCCATGATGGAAGACTAAAACCTTTGAAAACATGTGCCAGAACCAACATTTCTGCCTTTTAATTTGATTGTCTCAGGTATTTTGTCACAGTGATGGAAAGATGACTAACCCTGTGTCTCTGTATGTATAATCTTTTCTTTCAGGTTGCAGCCTGCCTTTTTAAAAATTTCACAATGAGTAATTTTTAATGAGTAGACATTTCTAATTTTGATGAGTTCATTTTTTATTTTCTTGTGTGATTGATACATATGTCATGTTTTTAAATATATTTGCATGCTCTGAGTTTGCTCTATTTTCCTTGAGTTGATCTCTGGTTTTAACTTTTACATTTAAATGTCTGATTGAATTGATGTATAGAGTATGATATGGGGGATAGAGGAATCAGGTTTCTTTTGTCTATTTTGTCTTCCTTCTTTCCTCCCTCCCTCCCTCCCTCCCTTCCTCTCTCCCTCCCTTCTTCCCTCCCTCCTTCCCTCCCTTCCTCTCTCCCTCCCTCCCTGTCTGCCTTCTTCCTTCCTTCCTTCCTTCCTTCCTTCCTTCCTTCCTTCCTTCCTTCCTTCCTTCCTTCTTGTCTTTCTTTCTTTTCTTTTTCTTTGCTTTTTGCTGGTCCTGGAGTTAAAACTCTAGGCCTGGACACTGTCTCTGAGTTCCTTTTGGCTCAAGGCTGGCACTCTACCACTGAGCTACAGGGCCACTTCCAGATTTTTCTGTAATTAATTGGAGATAATCTCTCACAGACCTTCCTGCCTGGGCTGGTTTGGAACCGTGATCCTCAAATCTCAGCCTTCTGGAGTAGCTAGGATTATAGGAATGAGCCACAGGCACCCAGCTGTTTTGCCTTTCTTTACAGAGAAAGACGTTGGAAATGTTGGAGCTAGTTGCTTCTACATTACTTACTGAATAAAGAAAAGTAAAATAAATATTATTTTCAAATCAATGTCTTTGTTGAAAACACATTGACTACATAACTGTAGTGCACTTGGTATTTGTGTTTTCCCCTTCCCTGCCGGGCCTGAAAAAGGAGAAAAGGGAAGTAAGTAGAATCTTGTCATGGAACTCTAGAACCAGAGTAAGGCATGTGGAGGAAATAGCTGTTGTGACATTTCTTCTTCTTTTTCTGCCAGGATTAATTTTTCCTGATGAGCATATACTTCTTCAGTTGGTAAAGACTTGAGATGCCAGGCTTATAACCCTGTTATGTGGATTTAGGGATTGCTGAAGACAAAGCTGTGTGGCTTTGTATTTTCCCAGCTCCCCTTAGGAGTTCCCTGCCCACCCACGTCTCCATCTCATCTACCCAAATTGACACATAAAGAAGAATCGGCCTATCTTTCGCAACATGGTACCAATTTGAAAATCTCATAGGCATTTTTTTTTGAGATGAAGAAATATAATGGTGGGATTTTTATGTCTGAGGTAAGCAAATATTGTTTGGGAATAAGTTTGTCAGTAGCATTATGAGTCTCATCTGTGAGGCAATCACCTCATCCTTAAACATGTACAGTGGTGTTTCTTTGATTTAAAAACTTGTTCTGACTTTGTTAGACCACAAGCATTAAATCCACCCCCATACCCCCCAGGGGCCCCCCTCCCATCCACTTATACAGTCTGAGCTGGGCAGGGTTGACAATTCAAAAGTTGCTACAGTCATGTGAATAACAATTGAAGTTATTATTAGAGTAGTTTTCTAATATGCAGAAAACAAACATTGGATTAACTAATTCTAAAGAAACAGTGAAAACTTGATAAAAACAAATTGTCTCCAATGATTTGTATTTATTTAAAATTTTCTGTAGATCATTCTATTTAAACACACATTTTGGAGACTGATGTCTCCACCAAATCCTTAATGACTCTTCTTTGGGCAGATAGTTATTTTTTAAAGTATGATATACATACTTGATAGGATGTGTGTATGAGTTTCCATCTCCTACTCTATTACATCCTAGCAATCAGGTGCATGGCATTTTGCTTCATTCCATAGAATTTCCTGGATATCTCTGATTTCTTTGATCATGAAAAATTCCTGAAACTGCAAGAAACAATTGTCTTTTGCAAAAAAGCAACAGAGATCCTAGCCAAGAAGGGCAAAGAAAAATAAAATCTGGCTACAAAGAGTTCTGGCTTTCATCGGGGTTGGCTTCCAGTATCGAGTAGGAATTGAGGCACCAAAAAGCCTCCCAAAATATGAGGTGTAAGTCTCTGTAGGTTGGCCATTAGGCCCTTGCAGTGGGTTGGGCATGGAATGCATTGCAGGAAGGCTGGGAGTGAGATACATGAGAGCATAGTTCAGAAATTTATGGAAGCAATAATGTATTAACCATCTTTTAAAAGTTGAATTTTCAGTCACCCATAGACTTTTCTTACTTCAAAGTGTGAAAATTGTAAAAATCAAAATGAAGTCATTTTGTGTCAAACAATAAACCAACCAACCAAAAATAATAAATAAATAAAGTTACCAAGGAATCTCGTACTTAGGCCAAATGACTGTAATTATTCACAGAGGATTGCCAAATGGCAATTTTGTGCAAAGGCTACTACTACCATACACAGAGTTGTTTCTTTTGAGTTGTTTCAAAACAATATAAGGAAGCCTATGTGAGCCCAGGGGTTAAGTCTTGGCTCAATAGCCTGGTCTGTGAGTTGAACTGTGCTTTTGCCATCTGAGGGGAGAAGGAAGGGGCCTACCTACTCTGGCACTCATCAATTAACCTGGCATCTTGAAGTTGGCTCAGTCCCTTTATGACTAGTAGTAAATACCAGGGTGGAGTGAGATTATGCAACCAATATTGTTGCACCTATCACTAGAAGCAAACTTTGCCTGGGTGGGACATATCCAGGCCCCTCCCAGCATGACTTTGTCTCAGTTGACTCCCAAGGAAAAATAGGCTCAAGGAGTTTTGTACAGCTGAGTGCTGGTGGCCCACACCTGTGATCCTAGCTACTCAAGGGGCTGAGATCTGAGAACTTAGGTTTAAAGCCAGCCAGGGCAGGAAAGTCTATGAGACCTTTATCTCTACTTAGCTAACAAAAACCCAGACACTGGGGTTCAGCTGGTAGAGCTCCAGGCTTGAGCAACAACAACAAAAAAGGTCAGGGCCAGAAGCCCAGGCCCTGAGTCCAAGCTCTAGTAACACACACACACACACACACACACACACACACACACACACACACACACACAGAGAGAGATTTTTGCATGAACGTGAACATAGGGAAAATGCTCTCATAGGCTTCTTGATAACTGTTGATTTATGAGTTTGTTCAACATGGATCAGTTATGTTGTGGGTTCAACTTAGCAGTGAGATAGTCTAGGGACTACCTATACCAGAATCCCCTGGGATGCTGGATCCAGGTAGATTCCTGAGTCCCATCCCCAAAGTATTACATTATAGTTTTCTAAAAATCTCCATTTCAAAAAACTTCCTTAGGATTGTTATGTGTGTTCAATTTAGAAGCCTGGTAATTTAGGCTTAAATAGGTAGTAATAGGAGATGAAAAGTTAGAAACCTGGGAGGAAATTCATGACAGAAACCTTAGGAAAGAGCAATGTTGTTGGCAGTTTGTGCTACTCGTATTGATGTAGATGCAGGTCAGTTCTGAGATTGCGTTGTAATATGTTGTAGCACTCCAGCATATGTTATAATGGGAAAATCATGTTTGTCCCAGACCCATGCCCATGTCCCAGTTGCAGCTGAAGATTATATGCCTCGACTGGTGGAAAGAGGGGAAGAAAGACCAGTGCTCTGTCAATCAATAGACAAGCTGTTCTCATCAGTCTGTACAATTGTTACATGTCAACTTAAAATAAAAAATTAGAAAGTCAAACTAGTTAGTATCTCTCCACTACCTGTGGAGCACTCTTACCTTTCATGTTCCCCCTCAAACTGTTCTCTTGTCCCTTTTTCCCTACACTGACCCAGCCTCTTGGGGGAGAAGGAAGGCAAAGTTAAATTTGAGAACTTCTCTTGCTTTATATGCATGATAGAAATACTGCATTCTCAGAGAGGACCTTTTAAGACTGAAGTAGAATGTTAGCAACCCAAACCTTACATTGCACAGAAAAATGGAGGTCTTGGCCCTAGTGTTTCTGAGGTGCTTGAAACTTCCAACTTCAAAGCAATTGCACAGTTTAAACCCAAGGGGCAATTGTCCAAATGCCAGGGCTTGCTCAAACATACTGGCAGTTGAGATTTCACAAGATCTTTCAAATTCACCTTTCCTGCTTTTTTCTCAGCTTCCAGTCAATCAAAACATTCATCAATCCTGGCTGGATCCTGCTCTACTAGTTCCTCCTGAAAACCAAACTTTTCCTCAAACATTTAGAGTTATTGCTCTATAGCTGGGGAACTTTCTGTCATCTATCAAATCCATTCTACATTTTTCTCTATACTGGGATTTGAGCTCATGACCTCATGCTTCCTAGAGAAGAGTGCTTACTCTACTTAAGCCACACCTTCAGCCCTTTTTTGCTTTAGTTTGTTATTCAGATAAGATATTGTGTTCCTCCCCCCACCCGCCAAGATTGCCTCAAACAATCATCTTCATATCTCCATCTCCCAAGTAGCTGGGATTATAGACATGAACCACCATGCCTGGCCCACATTCCAATTGCTAAGAACAGCACTGAAGTTCGCTAGGATCATCTTGAACTGGCCTTCTTTCTCAGAAATAGCCTACAGCTTGCTCTTCTTAGTGACTCTCACCTTTCTCACATTTACTTTGCCTCTATCCCCTTGCTCATACAATGACCCTTGACCCAGATGTCATTTCTCCTCTCTCCATCACAGTCTATGTCTATCCTTGCTTTCAAAATTCACACCACCCAGAGCTCTCTCTGGGTCCCCTTAGCTCTTGGTTTGCACTGCATATTTCTGTTATTATGTACATAGTCTGTTTTTCTCTGGGATCTAATTATAATCTCTTTGATGACAGTCTGTTACTTTGACTGTTAGCTCTCATATCTCCTAGATTATAAAGCCCAACAGTGGCTCAGTAAATATGTAAGCAAAACCATAGATCTCACCACGTTCTTATGGAAGAAGATGGTTACTAGCCATCATAGACTTCTAGTGTCCTTGAATGCCATTGGATGTATGTCTTGGCCAAGTTTTCTTATTTTTAGTTGGGATAACCTCAGGTCACTTTGAGTTCACAGTGCTTGTAAATCAGAGAGCCCAAACTAGACTTAGCTATCTATTTAAATGGTCTTAAGAATCCAAGCATAAGAAACATAATTGGGCAGCCAGGAGTTTGAAGCTACACTCTCTGAAAACTATCTGGGCTCCAGGTTCTGTGCATACTGGCTAAAGGCTGGTATAGAGGCCCTGACAATTTGCTCTTATCTATTCCTCCTCCTCCTCCTCCTCCCCCTCCTCCTCCTCCTCCTCCTCCTCCTCCTCCTCCTCCTCCTCCTCCTCCTCCTCCTCCTCCTCCTCCTCCTCCTCCTCCTCCCCTCCCCCTCCCCCTCCCCCCTCTCCCTCTCCCTCCCCTCCCTCTCCCCCTCCCCCTCCTCCCCCTCCCCCTCCCCCTCCTCCCCCTCCCCCTCCCCTCCCCCTCCCATCTCCTCCCCCCCTCCCCCTCCTTCTCCTCCTCTTCCTGCCTGGCCTTAAATAATTTTTTCATTATCTATAAGTAGTTGTACAAAGGAGTTTTAATTCACCAGATTAATTTATGAGTACAATAGATCTTTATCAATGTCACCTCTTCCTTCATTCTCCCCCCAGTGCATAGCATGGTATCTCACAGGTTCCCAACATTGAATAGTTAAATGAGTGAATGAATGAATAAGTCAATGAATTGTGAGTGGTGAAAATCTTGGAGGTTAAACTATGATTAACCAAAAGTCATTCAAATTAGACCTAAAAACTCAGGGTGTCACTTTGAGGACTGAGAACTCAGTTTTAAAAGAAACTTGGCTTTGACACACACATACACAAACGTGTTTGCACTGAACATATAGAGACTTCTTCCTTGTTTTTCTGCTACAGTCCTCAACACTAAGCACAACAACCCCCAAACCAAAGAGAAGATGGCACCATGACTGTAGCAAGCCATTTTGTAATTTCAAATGGAGCTCAAGAGACCTGATTCTGACACATGAAGAGAACTAAAGTGGCTGTACCTGAAATCAAATCCAAATTGACCAATAACAGGAGTATTTTTAAACTTTACACTCATAATTCTATACTGGTTCTACCTGAGACCTGTGCAGCTCTTCCTTCTGAACACCAAGAGTCTACTTTATTGATCTGTGAGCTTGTGCAAGAAGGTGGCATTGTTGATTTTCCATGAAAAATTAAAAAAGAGATCAAGCACAGCCTGGAGACAGAGGGTGGAGTCAGACTTCACACAGCCTGGGTGAGCAGTCAAACCAGATTTTTACCCAACTGATTATTGATGACTCACTCTACCAATGAATCAGGACACAACTGGTATGACATACAGGTTCCTTGCTGGTACCTGTCACTGTGGCAAAACAGTATACTTGTAGCACAGTGTCCCCTCTGGGTCAGAGATGAGTGTACATGTGATCGGAATACTTTCATTAAGCACATTTCCCTGACACAGCCAAGTAATTTGATTAGTACAAAAGAGTTATTTAGTGAGCAAGGAAACTCAACCAGAATCTGAGATGTTTCCAGACTTCCTTTCTTTCTTTTCTCTCCCTTCCTTCCTTCCTTCCTTCCTTCCTTCCTTCCTTCCTTCCTTCCTTCCTTCTTTCCTCCCTCCTTCCCTCCCTCCCTCCCTTCCTCCCTCTCTCTTTCTCTCCCTTCCTTTCTCTCAGTCTTCCTTTTCCTCCTCTTCTGCTGTCTCTGCCTCTTCTCTTCCTTCTCCTCCTCCTTGTCATCCTCCTTCTTTTCCTCTTCTGAGCTCTTTCTCCCACCTCTCCCTTTTCCTCCCTTCCCTCCTCCTGCCTCTCTCCTTTCCTTGAACTTCTCAGTGCTGAGATACAGATGTGTGTCACACACCTAGCTTGACAGGTCTCTTAATTATTTCCCTTTGTGAAGATCCACACTGTTGTTCTTTAAAAACTTCTTTTTTGTGGGTGTGGATACTGGGGCTTGAACTCAGAACCCTGAATTCTTGTTTTTTTACTCATAGCCAGTGTTCTATCCTAAAAACATTTTTATGGAGTTAAAGTATAAATATGATACACATCTCATAATCTCAATAAATGCATTTGGCTTTAAAATTATTACTCAGATTATGAACATACCACATATATGTTATAGAAATATTTAAAAGTATGAAAAGACAACAATTACTATTAATAATCTCTTCATGCAGAAATCCCACTTACTATTCTGGTGAAGGCCAGGTGCCAGGAGTTTCTGCCTGTGATTGTATCACTCAGCATTCTAAGACCCAGAGGATCGTGATTTAAAGCTCATACAGGGAGGAAAAGTCTACAAACTCACCAATAGAGCAAGCAAGCCCAGCAATTGTGAAGCATTGAATTCAAACCTGAGTACTAGCCACCCCACACCCCCAGTAGTTTGTAGGTCATGCCTTCCTTCTTTGCTTGCTTGTCTGCTTCCTTCCTTCCTACCTTCTTCCCTTCTTTCCTCCTTCCCTTACTTTCTTTGTATTTTCCTGCCAACATCTTTTTGAACCCAGGACCTTGCTCATGATAGGCAAACCCACTTCTACTTGACCTATCCTCAGTCCTTCTGTTATTGAGATGGAGTCTTGCTGTTACCTTTGCCAGGGCTGGCCTCCAACTTGAGATTCTTCTTCTTCCACCTACTAAATACCTTCTAAATGCCTACTAAATGCCTAGTAAATACCTTCTATCAAAGGCATCTGCCATCATGTCTGATTTTCCAGCTTTTTCTATGGATAATATTCAAGTACTGTGGGTTCCACATCTATGGATTTAAGAAGTCTTAGATTTGACACCTTTTGGAAAAAAATTTGAGTCTGTATTGAATGTGTAGAGATTTTTCATTTTCTTATCTGTAAGCAAAACAAAACATCAATTATTTACCTAGTCCTTACACTGTAGTAGGTGCTATAAGTAATTTAGAGATGATTTAAAGTATAAGGGAGCATTGAGTAGGTTATATGCAAATAATATGCCATCTTATATACAAGAATGTCATAGGAAGATGTCAGGAGTCTTGGAGCCAACCCCCGCCCCTCCCCCCCCCCGCCCCCGCCTCATGAATTCTAAGAGACAACCATCTGAATACGTTAAATTCACAATTGTACTTCTACTATCTTTATTATTTTTATTGTCAATATCATTCAATATTATCTTACAAGTTGATATATAGCGAGCTGGGAATGTGTGGCTAGTGGTAAAGTGCTCGCTTCGTATACATAAAGCCCTGGGTTCGATTCCACAGTACCACTTATATGAAAAAGACAGAAGTAGCACTGTGGCTCAAGTGGTAGGGTGCTAGCCTTGAGCAAAAAGAACTGAGGGACAGTGCCCAGGCCTTGAATTCAAGCCCCAGGACTGGCAAAACAAAAACAAAACAAGTTGATGTTTAGCAGTTGCATAGAGTTAATATTATGCTAATATGGAAACAGAGGGTCACAACAGAGAGAACTACTCAATTGAGGAAACTAGGATTAATAACAAAAAGTTAATTAGCCAATGTTTTATTAGATGGGGGTGTGTGTCATGGACCCAAGATTGGGCAAGCGGTGCATCTAGAATTTATGACAATATAAAAAAAAGATTGTCCAGATGATGTGTCTGCAGATTTATCTGCAGATTTTTCTTTTGTGTCTCTGTTTTTGTTCTGCTTCAAGTGCCCAGTCAATCTGTTCTTATTGCCTGGAGAGGAAGATGATGTTACATGGTAGAAGGCAGAACTCTGACGGACTTTCTAACGTCTCCTTTAAGAGATTAAGTTATAGAATGCCTGAAATAAAAATGGGGCTTGAAAATATTGTCCCAGCTCAGGTCAGAGGAAATAGGTTAGAAGAAATCTCTGAGGCCTGGAGTGAAGGAGGGAGAGAACAAAATCCAAAGAGGAAGTGCAGTGTCCAGCGACTCCTCATCTGTGCGGGTTGTCTTTTCTGGCTTTCCTTGCTGGGCAGGCTCATGGGTGAGATAATGTGATGCCTGCTAGCCGATGGCTCACCACAGGCACTCCAGGTCAAGTCTTCTCCAGACTCTTCTTTCGTGGTGAGGCTCCTTGTCAATGAAAGGCTTTGATAGGGAGATGGGGCATTTCACAGTCCCTTTCTTATCTAGGAGCATTGTTAAAGCTTTGGTCACTGTTGTTGTCTATCTCTTTTTCTTTACAATTGTAAAGAAATGGTCACAGGCTAACAGTAAGCATACATTCTCTTATTCTTACATAGATGTCATGTTCTAGTTGCTGTACTAATGAGGTGGTGTGTAGTCACATTGCTGATCAGATCTTGGTTGGAAGATGAGTGTGTCATGGAAGTGAGTAACTAGGGGAAAAGGCCAAGTGCCTTTCTTGCTCCTTCTCACACCTTAGAGTCTTCTGACCATACAGAAGAGAAAGAAAAACAAAGGAAGGGAAGTCAAGCCAAGGTCTTACTTAGAATTCATTCATAGGTTAGCCATCCTCATGTACAGAAGATTGTGGATAGCACATTCTTTCACAACAGAAAGATAGAGGATTGATGTGTGTGCATGGGGGGGCTTTCCCGATGGGAATTCTCATGTCTAATCAACTGCAAGGCAGTGATTCTCAGCTGTATGAGGACAATTCCAGAAATCTCTTTGAGGTGAAAGGGAAAAAAATGGTCATGTGAAAGTTGGAAACTCAAGATACAAGTTTAGGAGAACAAAGATAACTCCTTTTAAAGTAGTATTAACTACTTCAAAAGTCATAGGTATATAACGAAAGAAAGCTTGAGAAAGTGTTTTGGGCTTCTAAAGAAGGCACAGGATGGTATAGAAGCAAACAAACAAATAAAACCACACCACAGCCCTTGCATTAGCTAAATAAGGAACCCATAGCAGTTAATCATAGACACACAGAGCTAAAATAGAGCTTAGAGAACTTCTACCTAATGGACTATATATTATGCCCTTTGAGCTTAGAATTGTTTTTTTTTCTCTCTCTCTCTCTCTTTCTCTTTTGGTCTTGAGGCTTGAACTCAGGGCCTGCTGAGTGCTATCTCTGAGCTTCTTTTTTTGTTTGGTTTTGGTTTTTTGCCAGTCCTGGGGCTTGAACTCAGGGCCTGAGCACTGTCCCTGGCTTCTTTTTGCTCAAGGCTAGCACTCTGCCACTTAAGCCACAGCGCCACTTCCAGCTTTTTCTATATATGTGGTACTGGAGGAATCGAGCCCAGGGCTTCATGTATATGAGATGAACACTTTACCACTACGCCATATTCTTAGCCTACAATCTCTGAGCTTGTTTTGCTCAAGAGCAGTATTTTACCATTGAGCCACAGCTCCATTTCCAGCTTTATGGTAGTTAATTGGAGATAAGAATCTCACAGGTCTTCTTGTTGGGGCTGGCTTTGAACTGCAATCCCTAGATCTCAGCCTCTTTAGTAGCTAGGATTACATGTGTGAGCCACCAGCACTTGGCTGTTTTACATTATGTTTTTAATGGTTGAAAGAAAAACAGAAGAATACTATGTTATGCCATATAAAATTCAAATTTCAGTGTCCAAAATAAAATGTTTTAGGGTGCCAGGCATGCTAATTTGGTTATGCATTGTCAAGCTCTGCTTCTGGGCTGCACAGTCAGAACTGAGCAGTTGTGATAGACAATTTATGGCCTTCAAATATTAAATGATTTAATGTCAGCACTTTACAAGGAAACATTTGTTTATTTCTGATCTTGCTTAAGGTTCAGGCTAAGAAACTGAATTCTTAAAAGTGTAACTAATTCTTTACAGTTCATACAGATTAATAATAATAGATTCTTCATACTATTAGGAAATGATTTTTTTTTTTGCCAGTCCTGGGCCTTGGACTCAGGGCCTGAGCACTGTCCCTGGTTTGTTTTTGCTCAAGGCTAGCACTCTACCACTTGAGCCACAGCACCTCTTCTGGCCTTTTCTATATATGTGGTGCTGAGGAATCGAACCCAGGGCTTCATGTATATGAGACAAGCACTCTTGCCACTAGGCCACATTCCCAGCCCAGGAAAACCACTTTCAATCATGTAATTTTGGCTATGATTACTATTTCAGCAGCTCTTTGTCCTCAGAACCTTTTCTAACTGCAAAGGTTTTTTTTTTTTAATCAATATTTCCAGACTGTATTCACATCTGTGTTTAGAAAACACAGGGTTTTGCTTTGTTTCCAATGCCCCTTTAAAGAATATTTAGCCTTTTGTTGAGCTGTTCAGCTAAAACATCTTGGGCTCTGACTGAAATATTTTTATAAATTACTTTCCCAGTCTATGAGCAGGTTGTTCATTACACACAGGATATACAGTGCTGCCACCTAGTGGCAATGACACGCTGGTGATGCCTGTCCAACTGAGCTGTCAGAGTCAGCATAGCATTGCTGGATCCATGATTGGAGAGAACTTAAATTCCAACCACTTCACCATTGGTTAAAGATATACTAACACTTTTAGTCACATATTAGAAATAAAAAAAATTGATTTCTAAAGATTAACATATATGCTTACTTCATCATTTATAAAGCCAGATATTGAGTAACATCTATATCTATATCTATATCTATATCTATATCTATCTGATTCTATCTATCTATCATCTATCTATCAGTGTTGGGGATAACTATGAGCCTAAGGCTAAAGACTTGTATAAAGAAATGCAAACTCATAATGCATTTTGGATTGTCCTCAAGGTTTCAAGTATTATTTATCAATCATTGATAAACCTAGCCCTGTTGTTAGACATATCGTAACTTTCTAATTCATTGTATTGTTTTCAATTCATACTAGTCCCTCCCTCCCTCCATCCATCCTTCCCTTCCTCCCTCCATCCTTCCTTCCTTTCCCCCTCCCTCTCCCCTCCTCCCTTCTTCCCTGCCCTCCAACCTCTCTCTCCCTCTCTCCCCTTCTCTCTCCCTCTCCCTCCTCCCTCCCTCCTTCTTCTTTCTCCCTCCCTCCCTTCCTCCTTTTCTTTGACAGGTTCTTACTTTGTAGCCCATATTGGGCTTGAACTCATGATTCTCCCATCTCTGTTGCCATTTTTTGGTGTCATTTTGACCATGTTTAGAATCAGTAGTTATTATTATTATTATCATTTTAATGTTTAGGATCAGTGTTTTTTTGATATTATTATCTTTAAATAGTTGGACAAAGGAATTACCATTTAACAAAGCAGTTTATGAAGGCAATGCATCTGAACCAGTGCCACTCAGGATCAGTGTTACAAATTTAGACATTTTCTCTTCTCTACAACAATTTTGGTTCCATTGGGCTTTTGCTTGGCTTTTTGCTCCATGTTAGCACTATGGTTCTCACTATTTTCTGGTTAATTGGACCTAAGAGTGTCTCTGAGCCTGTCCAGCTGACTCAGAATTGCTCTCCTCACATCTCAGCCTCCTGAGTAGCTAAGATTACAGATGTGAGACACCAACACATAGCCTACATGGACATTTGTGTGTATGTGTGCCAAAACACCATGGCTTGAACTCAGGGCCTGGGTGGTGTTGCTTAACCTTATTTCTCAGGGTTGACACTTGAACCACAGCTACTTTCAGCTTTTTTTGTGGTTAATTGTAGCTAAGAATCTCATGGGCTTTCCTGGATAGGCTGACTTTGAAACTTGATCTGCATGTCTCAGTCTCCTGAGTAGCTAGGATTACAGACATAGACTTGTTTATTTGTGCCAGTCCTGGGGCTTGAACTCAGGTCCTAGGCACTGTCCCTGAGCTTTTTTGCTCAAGGCTAGTGCTCTACAACTTGAGCCACAGCTCCACTTCTGTGTGTGTTTGTGTGTGTGTGTGTGTGTGTGTGTGTGACTGGAGGTAAGAGTCTTTTGGACTTCCCTGCCCAGACTGACTTTGAACTGTGATCCTCAGAACTCAGCCTTCTGAGTAGCTGTAGTTCTGATAAGTGAAAGTGATTAGAAAGACAGAATCTGATTAAAATATTCTTAAGGTATGGGAAAGAGAAATCAACCAAACTTAGTCAAAAGTGATAATGGGGTACAAGCAAAAGCTATTTGTGTATATAGCCCATAATGTTCAGAATGTTCTATGAATTAGTTCTACTGAATAACTATAATTGAATAAAATAAATTTTTATGTGTAAGAAATACATAGAATCTGGAAGGAAAACTTGGAATTTCTCTATTTTTACCTAGAGGTATTGATAATCTCACCTCAGCTGTTCCTGCAATTCTGCCAGCTGGCAGCAGCTATCTTAGCTATGATCACCATCATGGGATTGAATTACAATTTTTGGCATAAATTTCAGTTCTTTGTTCAGCCTTTCTCTGTCCATCAAACCAATTCCTTCTGCTGAGCCCACAGGATCACCTTAGTCAATTTTTTTTTTTTTTTTTTTTTTTTTTGGCCAGTGGTGGGCCTTGGACTCAGGGCCTGAGCACTGTCCCTGGCTTCTTCCAGCTCAAGGCTAGCACTCTGCCACTTGAGCCACAGCGCCGCTTCTGGCCGTTTTCTGTATATGTGGTGCTGGGGAATCGAACCTAGGGCCTCGTGTATCCGAGGCAGGCACTCTTGCCACTAGGCTATCACCTTAGTCAATTTTATTGAATGAAATCTTATCTGATTCTAGAGTGGCAAAATAAGACCAATTAAGATCTTTAAATTGTTTTAACTGTCCTTTGACAGAAGCAAATGAGAAGAGCACCCTGCTTCCATAACCAAATAACAACAGATTTGTCTTTTAGTGAGCACAAAGCTGATGAGCACCACCAGGAGTTTGTAATTCTACTGGTATCTGATTTACCTGTTCAATGTGCAGCTTCTCCACCACTACCTTCCTTCACGTGCATTCGACTCCATTCTAGGTAACTCACTTAAGAATTACTCAAAAAGCTCATTCATATGTGAATTCTGAACTTATCCTGGAGCAGGTCTGGATAGGCTTGTGAATCCACTTTGTCTTGAAGCAGACACCTTCCCAACTTGTTCCACTAGGCATTGGTGTCACTGGAGAGCATCACTGAGTTGCCTCCTCCATCCACTCATTTGAAACTCTCAGTGGGGGATGGCTTCCTGTGCTCCTGTTTGCCTATAGGATCAGATGCACAGCAATCTTCTTCAACCTGTCCTTTTCTATCACCACCTTGGCAGTACTCACTGGTAGTATTTTCCAACAGTGCTATAGCAAAATCATCCCTGGAGCACATGCTCACTGTGTGCTTTATGAACTATTTAGCAGAGGCTACCTCCTCCAATCCATCAGATCTTCATCTTCCACTTCCTGTTCTCTGTCCTGCACTCCCCTCTCACATTGCTTCTAAAACTACATGGCCTGTTTTGGCATAGTCTGTACATTTGGATGACTCTAATGAGGTCTCTCTCTCTCACCAGATGCAGCCCCCACCTAGATGTCAGCACCTAGGTTGTCCCTAGTTTTTTCAGCAGGTGCAGGGCTCTCTACAGCAAGGCGGGGCAGGTGCTCTTTCAGCCTGAACATTTTGGTAATTGATTCCTTTAAGTTATTTCTTTGGGACTACATACAGAACAGAGAAATGACTGGCTAAAGACTAGGAAGGCCCAATAAGGGCTTTTTAATTCAAAAACTTAAACAAAAAGCGTAAACCAATCAATAACAGTTGATTCATCAAACAATATCAAAGTTGGATCAGACATTGTGATTGGATCCATTAAGCTTAGGAGTGCCTTTTTTCCTGCTCCAAAGAATCACTTTTTGAACTTGGTAGTGACGGTTTTAATTTAATTATGTAAATTAAGTTCAATTAATTTTTTGGTGCTGGTAATTGAGCCCAGGGATGCTATACATATCAAACACACACTCTATTCTTGAGCTATCTGTGTAGCTCATTTCCAAATGTTTTACTTCTCAATTAAAAATTTAGTGTGTGTCAGACTTTCAGGTTCTTTTTGTTGTGATCATTTGAATGACTGACTTTTCCAATGACAAATAGGACAGTGTCAAACCCGAAAAAAATGTTGTGTGACTTTTGGCTTGGTGAATTCCTTTAATTCTTTGGCTGTTTTTAAAAATAGTATTTTTTATTATGGAAAGAATTTAAACCCACAAAAGTAGTGGGATTAGAAAAAAATAAAGCTCCTTTTACTCATCCCTCAACTTGAACAGCCATAGTTCTCTGCTATTCCTTCCTTACATACCCATTCACACCCCCCAAACACCTACACATACCCCTCCAACACCCCCCCCCCACTCTTCTGTAAAGCTAATCCCAGGGCTCAGACATCCTCACCCATAAAGACTTATAGCACACTATGTTTTGTTAAATAACCTCAGCACAAATGACAAAGCAATTGGGATCAAGTAACAATAGCCAATCTTGGTGGGGGAGGGGAAGACTTTTTTTTTTTTTTTTTTTTACTGTGGCTAAGCTTTGCAAATGTTCTATAGAGTTGAAATTATTTCCAAATAAAAACTAAAAAGCCAAACAATAAACAAACACAATGATCACAGCATCTAATAATCCTAGTAAGAGGCTTCTTGTTTTATTTGCTTTTTTTTTGTCTTACACATGACAGACAAATAAATGCTCTACCACTGAGATATATTCCTCAGCTTTTTTTTAAATTAAGATTTGATTTTTTTTCTTTGTGGAAAGAAATGAAAACCAAAACCCAAGAAATTATTAAAGGAAATTAAAAACCATGTATAATTCTAATGTACACACACAATCACTACTGAAGGTTCTAGATATTTCTTTAGGTTATTAAATAGACACTAACAGCACATATGAAGATGTCATATGCACATCTCTATATCTATCTATTTCTATATCTACCTAACATCATCATTTAAAAGCCAAATGATACCAAAGGGCTTATAACAGCACGTGCCAGTCCCCATGCTCATCTCCTCTCTTGTCTGCAGAGCTTTCTTGCCTGCTCTGTGTCAGCTGCCATAAGCTGCTTTCTTGTGGCAAAAGGCAGAATATAAACTGCATCTCTGTGTTCCCCCAGAATCTTTCTGATCTCTCACAGCTGTTAAGATGAAAGGGAATCACGTTCTGTTTGGTTTTTCTCAGGAAGCTGTGCCTTTCATTTTATGTTTCATCTTTAAAATACTGGTTTAGGGTGGTGGATGACTGGCTGACTAATTTACTCGAGACTGACTTTTCTAGCAAGTCATCTATGAGAGAGACAGGAAAGCAAACACTACGTTTCCATGCTTGCTGGGTGGCTCGAGTTCTGCATATGTCTGATGGGATTTCCTTGGAAGTTGCTCAGTAGAAGGCAGGTGAGGGGGTAGAAAGCTATGGCCTGAATAATCCTGTGGAGGGATTAGGTATGGATTGTTCCTGATTCTATAGCGTTCAACTTTGAGTCCCCCAAAAGTTTAGAAGTATTCCCAAATTCCTTTTTGCTTAAGCTCGTTAGAATGAATTGTCTCTACTAAAGAAAACTGATAGAAGAAATCATTCAATTCCAAGGTTCTTCTTGAATATTCAAAAGCAAACTCTCTAACTTTTGGTCACCTATAGTTTTTGTGATTATCCATATTCTCAAAGGTGACATTGTGATTTACCTTACTTTATTTTGGCATTAATATAGTCCTAATTGGTAATTTCAGTAGGAATGTTCTATCTTCTTCACATAGAAAAAGAGAAAGTTTCTCATCTAAGGCTGTATAGCTTCCCCGCTATGCTGCTTGGAACCACATTCCTGGTTCTGTATGTTCCACCTGTTTGTGAGTAAATAAAACAAATCTAAAAGTTTTGTGAAAATATTGGCCTAATTAGAGTCCTAGAAAAAATTTGGGAATGGAAACTTGCCGCACATAGTAATTCTGATCTAAAATGTTATGCTTATCTGTTCAAACATTGGTTGTGTGTTTTAGATTCCTTCATTTATTTTTAAAAATAAATTTTATTGCATATACGTGAAGTATACAACATGTAATTTATTTATTTATTTATTTTGCCAGTCCTGGGGCTTGGACTCAGGGCCTGAGCACTGTCCCTGGCTTCTTTTTTTTTTTTTGCCAGTCCTGGGCCTTGGACTCAGGGCCTGAGCACTGTCCCTGGCTTCTTCCCGCTCAAGGCTAGCACTCCGCCACTTGAGCCACAGCGCCGCTTCTGGCCGTTTTCTGTATATGTGGTGCTGGGGAATTGAACCCAGGGCTTCATGTATAAGAGGCAAGCACTCTTGCCACTAGGCCATATCCCCAGCCCTACAACATGTTATTAAACACGTGTGGACAGTAAGTGGTTACTATGGTGAAGCAAATGAACATATTCATCATGTCATCTAGTTACCTTAGTCCATTTTGTAACAGAGTACCTGAGATTAGGTAATTAATAAAGAGTAGAAATTTATTTCTTACAGTTCAGGAGGCTGGAAGTCCAGAGGTGAAAGATCCATATCCAGTGAGGGCCTTGGTTCACCATCCTATAGTGACAAGTAGAAGGATAGGTAAGAGCACATGCCTTGTATCTATGCACATATGGTAGGGGGTGGGGAGGGAGATAGAAAGGGAGAAAAGGGGCCAGGCACATCCTTCTATTATTAGCCTTCTTCCCTCCCCTGATACGGATGCGGTCTCTTCATGAATGGGTAACAAGGCTTTTGAAGATCCTAGGGACGTCCAGGCTGATGGTACATGTCACCTCTAAAGACAGTAGGTTGTTGCTGTTCATCTTGGATAGCCAAAGTTTGGGGAAGGCCTAGAACGTAAGTTTTATACTTCTTCTGCAGATTTTGAGAAGTGAATATTGGTCAGGACCTTCATTTGGAAGAAGGAGCGAACCAGTTGGAAAGAAGGGAGGTTCTTGTCTGTGGTCAGGTGGACTCGCTACTTTGGGCCTTTGGTGGGGTGACAGGTGGCAGTGATGGGGAGCACATGGCTGACTCCCTGCTTATGTCATGGCCAGAAAGCAAAAGAGACAGAGAGGAAGTGGCCAGGGTCCCACAATTCCCTTTGACCTCCCCAATGACTTGAAGATCTCCCACTAGACCTGGTCTTTTAAAGATTCCCTGATATCACATTAGTGCTGCTCTGGGGATCCAGACTTTGACACGTGGGATTTTGAGGGACACTCAGAATCCAAACTACAGCACAGTCTAAGAATAAATAATAATGACTCTATTAGCCATGGTATGAACTAATATTTATTGAGTGCTTCTTAGATGTTAGGCACTGGGCTAAAGTACCTTACAGACATGATCTCATTTAATCCACAGAAGAGCTCTGAGAGAAAAGGATCACTATTACCCCCACTTTAGAGACAAAGATGCTGAGGCTAACAGAGGTACTAGTTACCTATAACCAGTTATCTAGTTTGCAAGTGACCAAGTCAGGACTCGAACCCTGGCCCCTCTGGTCCAGCAGCAAAGTTCTCAGCAATGAGATGACCACTTAATACATTGAGCTCCATAGCTGGAGTGAATTCTGTTATGGCATTTATGGGGTAGAGCTCACTGAAACCACATTGTCTTCCCCCAGCAATTGTTAAGGGGACAGAGAATGGGAGCTTACTATCCATAGTCAGGCATAGATTTGGCTTTAGAAATCCATTGGGTCAGAGATGACAGGAACTTCCTGAATGGATACACTGAGAGGGTCACACACAACTCTGCTCATGGGGCTGAGGGTGGTGGGTTGGGAAAGGAAAATGGAGCTCAATAATACTGCCTTATAGAAACCAGACTGTGACCATTGTTTAGCTTAGCTCATCCACAGACCATTACAACAGAAGCATTTCACTTAAGGATAAATGTACACATAGCGATATTAATTACAGATACAACTCATTTGATTTTTTTATGCAGTCCCGTCTCAAAATTTGAGGAGATTCTTGTGAACCTGACATCTACACACGGCACGACTAACCCAGAAAGCCAGACATATTGCTAGAAAAAGATGCACACTTCCTACAGGTACATGATAGCAGCAAACAAGTAGGACGAGACTATCTTACAGTTTTCATAAATACAAAGGACGCACATCCCCCTGATATTTTTCAAACAACCAAGTTCTTTCTGTTGTCAAGGTGTTGGGCACCCCTGGTGACACTGTGTCTTTGCAGGCTCAATTCTAGTGGTGGGAACACTGATGTCCCATCTGTCCATACGTTTCTGGTGAGGGGGCTATGATTCAGATTATGGCTGGCCATGATTTTCAGTAACCCTCTCTATTTATATAGACACATACGGTTAAAGGAGGAGCAGACAGGAAGCTGAAAGCTTTGGTTTCATCTCTGAGCTTTTGGTGAAAGCAGAAGGAGGGACTTGAAGGGGGATGACAGCAAGTCGGATACAGCTCTCTGACAAATGACCACAGAAACACACGACTTTTCATTCTGAAGGGAAGAGCCTTGGTTCTCGGTCATGTAAAGCAATGCAACTGAATCTGTGTGTCTGTTGTGCTCCGTCTCCCTTCTTTCTCAGAGGAGACCATCTCTCATCTCATCGCTGCCATTCCAAGAAACCCCATGACCCCTGTTACGAATGCAGTATGTTTTCGGTGACAGTGCTGCCTCCACCGCTGATGACAAAGCTCCTGGATTTGGACATGACCAGGGCCGGGGACATCTCTTCTGGATCCTCCACCTCTGCCTGGCGGTCCCCTCCCACCGGCCCTCCCCCATGGTGGCCCGTCTCCTGGCTGCTCAGTTCTGAGTCCGTGTCCTCGCACTGCAGTGGGAGCAGGGCTTGGTGTCTGGTCAGGGCATCGTTGCTTCTCTGAGCTTCCAGAGAGTTCTGACGTGTGGAATTCCTCGGGGGAGCCGCCCCCGTGGCGTTCTTCTGAGGCTCGTCGAAGCTCAGGGAGAAGGTGACCGTGCCGCTGCCAAAGATGACCTTCTGTTTGCACCGGGGCTGCTGCTGGGAGGGTTGGGGCTGGAGGGCCAGGGGCTGCGGCTGCGGCTGCAGCGGCTGCTGCTTGTGCGGAGCGAGGGCCAGCGGCGGCTGCTTCTGCCTCTCGGGCTGCGGGAAGGGGTCTTCGCTGTTGCTCTTGCTGCTGATGGAGGAGGAGGGGATGGAGCCCGTGGAGCCCCCGAGGCTGCTGGAGCGCTTGCGGGAGACGTTGCTGCGGCGCAGCGTGGCCCTGGCGGCCACCTTGAAGGCGTGCGCCGCGGTGCTGCAGCGCACCTCCTCGATGGTGTTGCGCGAGGGCTTGAAGAGGATGATGTAGACCTTGTTGAAGAAGATGCAGGCCAGCAGGCCGAAGCTGGCGGCCAGGATGGCGATCACCTCCACGGCGGACACGAACTTGCCGTAGGTGCTGGCGTAGGCGGGGATGAAGGAGATCCAGACGATGAAGAAGATGAGCATGCTGAAGGTGATGAACTTGGCCTCGTTGAAGTTCTCCGGCAGCTTGCGGGACTTGAAGGCGAAGAAGAAGCAGATGGCAGCCAGCAGGCAGGTGTAGCCGATCAGGGAGCCCAGCGCCATGAGCGAGCCCTCGTGGCAGGTGATGAAGATGATCTCGTCCTCCAGCTCGTGGTTGCGGTAGCTGGAGGGCGGCGCCGTGTACAGCCAGATCACGCAGATGACGATCTGCATGAAGGTGCAGAGGAAAACCAGCAGGAACTGCAGGTTGAGCCCCCAGCGCTTGCGGTGGAAGCTGGTGGGGATCTTGGCCTCGAACACCAGGAGCACGCGGTTGGTCTTCACTAGGATGCAGGAGATGCACAGCACAAAGCTGATGCCGAAGGCTGGCTGGCGCAGGCGGCACGTCCAGTCCTGGGGTTCCCCGATGAAGAACAAGGAGCTGGAGAAGCAGCACAGCAGGGAGAAGAGCAGGAGGTAGGAGAGCTCTCGGTTGGTGGCCTTGACGATGGGCGTGTTTCGGAACTTGATGAAGACACCCAGCACAAAGGCCGTCAGGAAAATGCCCAGCACGGCAAAGAGGGTGAGGGCGATGCCAAAGGGCTCTGTCCAGGACAGAAACTCGATCTCCTTGGCAATGCAGGACGTGTGGTTCTCATTGGACCAGAAATCGTCAGGGCACTTGTCACAGGCGCTGGCATCTGTAAAATGTCCCAGCGGGGAGAGTCAGTTAGTGGGTAGAATAGAGCAACATCTGTAAGTGTGGTATGGAGAGGAGGGCACAGGGGTTACTGGATGTGGTCATTGTTGTCTTTAGGGATGACATCGCTGTGATTTTTACATTGCACCCTGATATGCCTTCACTAAAAATAAAAGTGACTAACAGGACAGTAAAACTGCCTCTGCGTTGAGGAGTTGGAACCAGTGGGAGGAGGGAGGGCTAAAGAAGAGTATGAATGAGGATGAACAGGGTTGGTGAAATTTATTTGCATCTATGAAAGTAGAACAGTGAAATGTGTTGAAATGGTTTTCAGAAGGGAAAGTAGGATAAGGAATGATAATAGAAGGGAAGAGATAGATTTGAATACATTGTATGTGTACGTATAAATATCAAAATGAACCCCCTCCCCTGTACAACTAACATATGTCAATAAAATATCAGCTTTTGGCTAGCATGGTGGTGCACGCCTGTAATCCTAGCATTCGGAAGCCTGAGGTAGGAAGATCATGGGTTTTTGCCACCAGCGTAGAATACACAGTGAGATCCTATCTTCAAAAAAAAAAAAAGCCCAAACTAAAATGAAATAATACACTTAAAAGTACCTTTCATAGTTCTGCTGGTTTTGTTTGCTTTGCACAATTGTGGGGCACATTTTTCCTTTCGTGTTACTTGCTGATGGTGTGTAGCAGAGACTGCCCTACATTTCACAGGTCTAGCATGGTCCACCAGCCCTCCCCAGGGCCACTGAAGCTCTGGCCTGACTTACATTTGTTATTTTTACAAACCTGAAGTTTGTAACAGGATAGATTCAGGTAGTAAAATGGTTAGTATAGTGATATTTCACCATCTCACACACAGCCCGATTTTCAAAACATTTTTTTTATTGTTACTGTAAAGGTGATGTACAAAGGGCTTGCAGTCACATTATTCAGGTAAAGAGCACATTTTGGGGGGGACAATGTCACTCTTTCCCTCGCACTCTGATTTTATTTGATATGTGAGTGGGCATGGGTTTTGTATTTGGAGATTTTGGTGGGATTCTGGCCATTAACCTGCGGTGTGGCTTTGGTTAGGCCCTTAACATTGCTAAGCCTCAGTTTCCTCATTTGTAAGGTGGAAATGACAATGAACTCATTATTGCGGTGAGGATAAAAGAACAGTTACAGTTTATAAAGTTTTCCCAATGTTAGTCAAAGTTTTATTAAACAAATACTTATCTAGAGCTTACCATGTGTTTTATCAATACTAATTTTTGCTTAAGTCACAAAACTATCTAAGACAAGTTTAAATGCCATCCTCACTTTAAAAGAATTTGAGTTGCTGGGTGTGGTGGCTCATGTCTATAGTCTTAGCTACTCCATAAACAGAGACTGGAAGGATTAGAGTTCAAGGCCAGCCCAGGCCTTGAAGTTCCCAAGACTCCTATCTCAACCAATAAGAGCGGGGGATGGTGGAGCACATCTGACAAAGGCAGAAGAGTGAGACCCTATTCAAAATAACAAAAGCTGAGAGCATGGCTCAAGGGGTAGAATACCTGCCTGGCAAGTATATAAAGTCCTGAGTTCAAACCTCAGTACCAACAGAGAAAATAGAAAGAACTTGAGACACAGAAAAAATATAAGATAAGAAACAGTTCCAGGAAATGCAGGCAATCTGTCATGCCCTGTTAACTCAGAGCTGGAACAGATGGCACTCTGCCTACTTACTGCCACTGAACGCTGAGGAAAGGGAATCACTATTGGAGAGAAAGATATTGCCAGGGAAGCTCATAAACAATTAACATTTCAAAAAGGCCTCTGATGTTCTCTTATATTCTTTCCCATGAGCTTTGTTGACCCCAACCTCTGGACATGGCCTGAGACCTACATAGGTTTTAGGTGGAGCTGTTCCTTTACCTGTCTCATCGCTGTACTCCCCATCAGGACATTCCACACACTCAAAACAGCAGGTGGGCTCCCCCTCAATGATCCCTTTCCTGGTCCCAGCCAGGCAGTCTCGGCTGCAGTTGGAGAAGGGCACCTGAAGGGCAGAGAGGAAAAAAGTGAGTGGCCAAGGCTAAGGGTCAAGGGTCAGTCCCACAGCTGTTTTGACACATGCAAGGGGAAGAACTTGGAAATAAGAATCAGTGTAGGGGACATAGGATCATTTGAAGTAGAAGAAGAACCATGAATGGTTCTCATTCTCGTAAAGCTAACATATTTAACACTCATTCCCGAACCAGCTAAAAAATAGTACAAAAGGGTACACAACTCAGTTTCTAGTGGTCAAGGAAGTTCACTTGAATTCCAAGTCTGAAATTAATTTTTATTTGTCACAGCAAAACAAGGTGGTACTTATTGACACAAGAGTTTAGAGGAAAGGGGCTGGGAATGTGGCTTGGTGGTAGAGTGCTTGCATAGCATGCATGAGGCCCCTGGGTTTGATTCCTCAATACCACATAAACAAAAAATTATAATTAAAGTATATTTTAAAAAACGAGTTTAGAGGAACCTTTGGGGTCTAAAATCAGCTTGTACATTAACATTCACCTGACCATGGAAGTCACTTTTTCATGCCTAAGCCACAATGTCATCAACTTGAAATTGTCATCAAGTGCTGCATTTGTATGTAAGTCAATGGACAATATTGATTAAGATGCCATGCTAGAGGACATCTGAAATACCATGGCGAAAGCTTGTGGAACAATTAATGCACACTAAAAAGAAAAAGTGAATGACAAGGAAAGTAAAACAGTTCTGTTAGGAGGATGGGTACCAGGGAAATAAGAGAGGGCTCACAGAGATGGTGAATAAGGATGAAAATGGTCAAATATTGTATCTGCATGCATGAAAGTATAACAATGAAATGTGTTGAAATTATCTTAAGAATGGGGAGGTAAGTAAGGGAGAGTGGTAGGAGGGGTGAATTTGATTGGCATATGTTGTATTCATGTATGGAAATGCACAATGAGCAACACATTTATGTTTAGATGTAATGCTAGAGAGTTCATTGATTGTGCTAGTGTAACATGCATAAGACCTTGAGTTTGAACCCCATTATTGCCAAAAAATAAAAAAAACATATTATGCTATGCAAATCCCATTGTGCATTTATAAGCAGTGTGTGTGTGTGTGTGTGTGTGTGTGTGTGTGTGTGTGTGTATCAAGGGAAGATATCACTTGTCTCAGTAGCAACTTTGTGAGGTTATGTAGGGAAATCATTAATACATAATTCATGGTTAAATGTAGATGGTATTTTTGTGGTCATTTCTAAAAAAAAATCAGAAAAGCAAGAGTGGCTTAGAGATATGTTGAGGGCATATCTCCAAGTGCTTACTTTGAGGAAAGGTTTCAATGGAAAATTGTTTTTTTTAAGATATAGATAAAACTTTAATAATATAGAGGGAGGAAAATGAGGGCCAATTATGATCATTTCTCTGTGAGATTTTTCTTGCATATATAACAGACATTATCTGGGCCCTCCCTTCCCTCCTTTTTTATTTTTCTGGAAGAAATCTCTATATTTATCCCTTGATGCCTTGTATCTTAATTGTAGTATTTTGTTTGCCACAAACCAAAGCCAAATCACCCTCATCAAAAAAACATTTTCAGATGCATTTTGCAAATCAGCTGTCTCCCCTTGTAAGAGTCACAGATGGACTTGGGGGTTGCTCTTCGTGTGATCTACTGAGAAAAATAAAATGGTAGATTAGATATGGATGTCCATTTTTGTCTTTCAAAATAATTTGAATTTTTAAAAATGTCTGGTATATAAAAAGTCTTAATTTTATTATTATAATTATTATAATATATATATATATTTATACATAAAAACTATCAGAGCCAATCTGTGAGGAAGAAAGGGGTGTGGGGGTGGGGGTATTTGAAAGATGGGGCCAGCCTAGGCGTCTTGTAACCCCCTCCCAGGTAAAGAACAAAGTAGAACTAAGTCTCCCCTCCCTTGGCATGGCCAGGCTGTTTTAGAGCCGGGTGTTTAGGCTAGTGCAGACAGAACTGAGATTGCAGGAGTGCGCAGCTTGGCACAGCCTTCTTGGCCGCAGAGGGCGAGGACTCCTTTGAAAGCCAAACATCCATCCTAGAGTCTTTCTCTCCTGGCGTGGCTTCTCCTTAGGACAAGTGGTACATGCCGTAGCCCATGGGCGCTCAAGGCTAGCACTCTACCTCTTGAGCCACAGCGTCACTTCTGGCTTTTTTCTATATATGTGGTGCTGAATCGAACCCAGGGCTTCATGTATACAAGGCAAGTACTTTACCACTAGGCCATATTCCCAGCCCTCAATGGAAAATTTTGATTTAACTTACTACTGAGGAGCATAAACGACTGCATTTATGACTCTTTATCATTTATTGACTAATGTTTAAGCCCATGATGCCCATTGCCTGATAGGGGATATTAGAGTTATAGAGAACAGTACAGGAAGTGTCTTTTATGCAGAGGAGAGATGAGACATGCACCCATTATGCATAAAATGAATTATGTTCATTAATGGGAGTGAAAGATAAGCTAGATAATACAACAAGGATGAACAGATAATGATATAACTTACCAATTTTTGTCTCAGTCAATGGAAATGTGTGACAATTTAGACAAGGGTATAATTAGTGGGTATCATAGGAATATAAACTCTAGGATCCCAATATCCCTATTTAGTAAAGGTCCTGTATTTGTAGTTAAGAATCTATCTCTGGGGTAGAAGCTAACAAAGACTTACACACCATACATGGGATTTGCTGTTATAGGAGACTTTCCCATAATTCATCCTATGTTCTGGCAAACATTGATCTCAGGGCCTCTCATCAGATACTTATCAACCCAACAAGCATTTGGCAAGAGGATGAAGTGGAATCCTAGGACATGTTACAAAATGCAGTCCAAGATGCTTGGAAGAACAGTGAATGAAAGGTAAATACAAAGAGCAAAGTGGTGAGTCTCAGGTCGGCTTCCAGGAAGGTGTTTGGTCCAGAGTCTGTACTCTGGGAGGAGGAGCTGGGGCTCAGCATCTTGCTGCATCCTAAGACAAAGCATGGCCATCATTTCAGTGTAACTTCACTGAGTGCTGGGTTCTGGTTATTAATCATATTTCTATGAGGCCCCTGACCAGAGTCACAAGCTTTCTCCTCTTTGTTTCAGGTGTCCCATAACAGGTAAGTAAATGGCCTGTTGGGCATATAGGTCAGTTCTGAACTATTTGGGTGACAGAAAACTATCTCTGTGTGATTCGTCAGTGGTGATAATACCATTGGCACAGTGATAACACCAGAGTACCCAGATCTGTTTTGGACTCAGGTGTCTTCATGGCTTCTACTGGTGACTGGAGCAAGGGGAACATCTCTGTAATGCATGATTGTCTCATGTATCCTGGACATTTTGCATCCCTCGATCCCAAGTGCAGAAGGCCACTAGCATTTTCTGGTCATTGTGGCAATCTAACAAGCAGTCACTTCTATTCTCAAACTTATCTCCCCTGATCAATGTAGGTAGGTAGGAAGGATATAACTATCTATTCAGAGCCACTGACTGGTTATGTGTGCTTGAATACTTTGCTCTAGTTGGATTTTAGCTAGAGAACCTTCATGACTGGCTAGGAACCATGTTCATAAAAAGTAAAATCATTTCAATATAATAAGACAGCATGGGGCCCAGGTTCAGTGTATACTAAACACTCATGAGTTCACAGGAGCCCTTGACAAGCACAGTTAGTGCATTAAGGAAAGAACTCATGCCAGAAGTTTGTGAAGGGGAGGTCAGCATTGTTCCAGATGCATGGGAGCTGCATCTGATGCTCTTATAGACAGTACCTACCTCCCTTGAGAATCCACTCCACAGGATTTTCTCCTCATTGATGAAGAGTCTTTCTCCCTTCTTGGCAGAGACATTGTAATACCCCACTTCCTTAAACACAATGGAGCCATCCTCTGGGGAGAGGTGCCAATTGATGATGGAATAGTTCCAAACCAGGTCGCCACACTCATCAAAAGACACCTGCTCCCCCATGTTATTGGTGAAGTTTAGGTGACGTAGGTGCTTCAAGACCTGAAGAGGAAGAGAGATGAACGATTATAAGCCACAGGACAGTCACAGATGCCTATGTAGATTGTACACTGCACAAGGACAGTAAGCCATATTGTTCTTACACATGAAGTTACCATGACTTGAGGAAGAAGCTCCTATTTCTGTTTTTGTTGGTTCTGGGTCTTAAACTCAGTGCCTGGGCACTGTCCCTGAGCTTTTTCACTCAAGGCTAGTGCTCTACCACTTTGAACCACAGCTCCACTTTTGGTTTTCTAGTGGTTAATTGGAGAGAAGAGCCCCTTGGATTTTCCTGCTTTGAACCATGATCCCCAGATCTCAGCCTCCGGAATAGCTAAGATTACAGGCTTTAACCACAGGTGCCTGGCTTAGAAGCTCCTATTTCTAATATTCACTATAGTACTTGCGAGGGTCTCCAGCAGCCTTGGTAAGGGCATAAGCTTTACTCACTACTCAAAATGTGAATGGGGTTGAAGATGGGAAAGAGAAAGAGGAATGTTTCCCCTGGCTACCAGCGAGTTAGCATTTTGGCCTGGCATCTTCTCAGATGGGCGTGGATAGAGAAGAAATAGCATGACTGAATGTTTTTACTATCTGTTCCTTCTATCCCTATGATCTTGCACCTGTGTGTCCTGCTGCTAAAAATCAGTGTGGGGCAAAAAAGAACAAAGAAATGGAGTTGTGGGCGGCACCCTGGTCATCACTGTTGACAGGACCATGCCATATCCTTTGATTTATATAAAACTTTATGGAAATTTTTTTCCTGAAAAGTAAGTGCAAGAATACTGATTACCATTCCTAATACTAACTACTATCGCATACTAGTCACTTAAAAACACTTAAAGTAAATAGTTATTCTGCAACCTTTGGGGAATAAGTCATTCGTTCATCTAATCTTTAGTCGTCACAGCTGGATGACAGGTGATAGGTACCACACTCTGCTTTTTCCATTGAGATGGAATCTGCAGGACTTTTTCCTGCCTGTGCTGGCCTAGGCCTGTGATTCTTCCAATCTCAGCTTCCCAGGAAGCCAGGATGGTCAATGTGCACCACGATGCTCAGCTACCGGTTGACAAAAGGTACCATGAACTTTATGGCATGGTCTGTCCTTGACCAGAAATCCTCCTGTTCTCAGCCTTCCAAGTAGCTAGGATTATAGGCATAAGTCACCCGTGCATGGCTGAGGCTGGGGTGTGCTCATGGCCTTTTCTGTTGTACTACACGGCCCCTAAGAGAAATTGCTGTGAGTACCCACGGCAAAGATCACGTAGAGGCCAGTCGTAGCTTCTGATGAAATAAATTTCATTAAAAAAAAATCCACTCATCACTATTAGTTGTCTAGTCCATTCTCATTACAGTATTGTTCAGATTTCAGAACCAGACACATAGTATAAAAAAATAAAACTGTCCATATTCCTGAACACAGGAGCAAAATTTCTAAATCAAATTTTAACAGATCAAGTCCAGACGTATTAAAAAAAAAATAAAGGGAGACTACATTGCAACCAAGTAGAGTTTATCCCAAGAATGCAAGGTTGGCTTACTATCTGCCTATTTTATCATACTACAAAGATAAAACCATGATTATCTCAATAAATACAGTACAGGTATTGGCGCCATCCATTCTCCATTCCTTATTAAAACTTTCAGCAACATGGTAATAAAAAGGGACTTCTTCAGTGCTACAGAGGCATCTATTAATGCTTTCTCCTTAAGATCACGAGCAGGGGGAACAAGTTGGATAAGAAATGCACTCAGTACCTAATGTATATAGCTGTATCCCCTCTGTAGTTCACCTTGACAATAACATTTTTAAAAAAATACCATGAGCAAGACAGGAATGTTCACTCTCACAATGCCCTTTCAATGTTATACCAGATAAACTAGGCAGTGAAATTAGGTAGAAATAGGCAGATTCAGACCTAATTAGATTCTATACTCAAAAACAAATAAAATGGCCAAAATAGATTGTTCCTGATATGGATTCACACATTGCCCCTGACATAGATTCTCCAATTAAAAATAAGATAATTTATTTAGCCAGGCACCAGTGGCTCATGCCTGTAATCCTTGCTACTCAGGAGACTGAGATCTGAAGGTCACAATTCAAAGCCAGTTCAGGCAGGAAAGACTGTGAGACTCATCTCCACTTACCTACTAAAAAAACTGGAAGTGGAGCTATGGCTCAGTGATAGTGTTCTAGCCTTGAGTAAACAATCTAAGGGACTGTGCCCAGGCCCTGAGTTAAAGTCCTAGAACTGGCGCACACAGACACACACACACACACAGACACACATACACACACAGAGTAATTTTTGGTGGATTTAGGGTTTTATGCCTCAGCAATCTTGTTTGTACTCTTAAAGTCCTTACCACAGTGTTTCCCCAACTCCTGTCGTTTACTTCCCTGATAATGTAGAAGCATGTTTCAGTGAAAAATTGTAGTTAGAGGTACTGAGTTTTTCTGCATGAGGGTTTTCCAAACACTCCTCCCACTACCTTTCTGTCATCTTCTTTTTATTTAGTTTTAAAATTTTTGTATTGTTATTATAAAGGTGATATACAGAGGGGTGACAGTAATGTAAGTTGGATAAAGAGTATGTTTCTGTTTGGACAATGTCACCCCTTCCCTCACTCTCTCCCAAGCTTTCCTTCCTGTCCCAACTCTTAAATTGTATAGTTCATTTCCAACACAGTATCTAGTGAGTACCACTGCTGCATTTGTTCTTTGTCCCTCCCCTTTGGTGCCCTCCTTCCAAAGACAGATAAATGCACAAACAAGACAAAAAGAAAAGAAAACAGAAACAGCAACAAAGAAAGAAAGCTCTTGTTTCCATTTCCTGGAGTTCACTTCAATAACTATTATTTTATATAATCAGATGTACGTAGGCATTATGCCATTGTCCCCTAAGAGTATCCTCCTTTGTTCTCATTGTGTGTGAATGCCTAGAGTCCTGTATAATTTATCATGCTGTCATCTTTTTAACCTCTATCCTCTCTCAGTATATTCCTCTGTTCCACTGTCTTCCTTTATTTACTTGTTTATTCAACACATATTTATTGAGCAAGCACTCTGGGCCGAACAGGTGCTGTTCTTAGAACGAGTGATACGATGTTATTGTAAATGGGAACAAAAAACAACTTTGATCTACTCCAACTCAGTCATTTATGTCCACTCTGTAAGCAGACACACTACATTTTCTCGTTGTGGTTCGGGGTATAGGGACAAATGGCTGCCTCTGGTGAACACTGAAAAATCAAGACTTTGCACCAGTGTCTTCTCTAAGAAACCATGGCTGACCTGGTAGTCTTTCAGAAACTAGAAAGCATGTGTGCAGAGGAACAGACTGGCCACAGGATCCTTCCAGAAGTAACTTTGGCCTCATTAGGAAGCAGATTATCTGGAGCAGATGTGGAATTTTATACTGGCTAAGTGATTTTTAGGAAATCACTTTAGCTTCTCTGAGTTCTTCTCTTACCTACAAAATGACAGCACTGAAGGCTAATACTGAGGGTCTAGGTAGACACAGTGTGCATGCCTATAATCCAAGCTGCTCTGGAGGTGGACTCAGAGGATCACAGTTTTGAGGCCAACAAATGCTGAGCAACAAATCCTGGGTACACACAAGGCCACATACCTTTAACTTAAGCAAAACCACTCTATTCCACAATAAATCCACTCCAGGCATTCTAAAACTTTTAGAGATGACACTTTTGGTATCCTGAACCACAAGACTAGCAAACATCTGAGTCATAGCTTTAAGCAAAGCTAATTCTGTCAATGTTTTTGCATAAGTCAGTTGCTCAGATATTTGAAAAGACAACATTTTTTTTTATTATCTTTAAGTAGCTGTGGAAAGGAGTTGCTATGTAACACAGTGACCTCATTTTAGAAGCTTAAAAAAAAACATTTTTCCTTCTTCTTGAATTGTAATATTTTTCAGCCACATCCCTGGCCCTTTTGGCTTTTGGTTTGCTTTTCAGATAGGGTCTCACACTTTTGCCTGGGCTGGTCTTGGAAGACCTTTCTACTTCTGTCTCCTGTAATTTTAATTTATTTTAAAAAAATATTGCCCTTTAAAAATAATTGTCAGGGTTGGGAATGTGGCCTAGTGGTAGAGTGCTTGCCCTGCATTCATGAAGCCCTGGGTTCAATTCCTCAGCACCACATCAACAGAAAAAGCCAGAAGGGGCGCTGTGGCTCAAATGGTAGAGTGCTAGCCTTGAGCAAAAAGAAGCCAGGGACAGTGCTCAGGCCCTGAGTCCCAAGCCCCATGACTGGCAAAAAATAAAAAATAAAAAAGTAATTGCCATCTTTCCTGCCTGAATAAGCCAAATCCTGCTTTAGTATGTGCTGGAATTCTGTGTAAGTAAAGGACCCACCTGCCAAGCCTCCACCTTTTTGATGTCTGCACAGGAGCCATTGGTGAAGAGCCCTCTTCCCGGTAAGCAGGTGTAGATGTCTTGCAGGGCGTGGGCAATGGAGTAGACGGCCAAGTACACATTGTAGGATATCCGTAAGTGCGTGTAATCCATATAAGGGGTTTCAACACTGCTGATGTTCTCCTCCCCTGTGCAGAGGGGTCGGAAAGTAGTGGAACTGTTGCTTCGCCTGCTGCCACTTTCTTCATGACCCCTCAGGAGGCTGTCCACAGGTAAAGGGCCTTTAACGCCATCCTGGAGGTGGCAGTTAAATGTTTCTTCCCAAAACTCCTTGGCAAAACCATTGTGGACGGATTTCCTGGGGTGGACTTTCTGCAGGAATTCCCGGAACCCTGGGATCTGCCCCGCCTTCAGACCAAATCCGATGGTGCCTCCAACCACGTGGAAGTACTCGGGCATGGCGATCAGGGAGGAGCTGGCCCAGGCCTCACTCGCCAGCCAAATCCTGCCGGTGATGTTGCGCCTGACGATCTCCTTGATGAGGGGTTCCAGGTCTGGGCCGCTGGAGAAAACGACGATGACCTTGGCTGTGGAGTTCTGGATCACCTCCACCACGTGCCGGATCTCGTTCTCATCCGAGTACTGGGAGATGAGCTCACTGAAGTCGATGCAGATGTCCCTCTCTTCAGCTTCCTCCCGGAACTTCTCAATCCCGGGCCGGCCGTAGTCATCATCAGCCGCAATTGTGCCCACCCAGTTCCAGCGGAAATACTCCACGATGTCTGCCATAGCCGTGGCCTGGTGTTCATCGTTGGGGATGGTGCGGAGGAAGGATTTGAACTGGTTCTTGTTGCTGAGGAGTCTGCTAGAGGAGGCGTAGCTGACCTGGGAAGAACCAAGAACTTAGCAGGGGTGACTGAGTAGCCCACTGAACCTCAAGACTCTGCTGGAGGTGGATTTTGGAGCATGCCCTAATCGCATTTATCAACAGTTGTTCAAGGCAGGATGAACAACTAGGAACCCCTAATATGTGTTTGATTCCAACCTATGCACCCTAGTATCAGTTTTCGAAAGCTTTCTCATTCCCAATGGGAGATACTTCCTCATGATGTGTTCAAAGTGGGTCTGGCCATAAACTCAATCTGACAATAGTGGAATGCCCTTGTCTGTTTAAGGAGAGTCTGTATGCACCTTACATGTTTCTTGCAAACAGCACAGGGTTGGGTCCCTGGTTACAATAGATCTCTGTATGTACCTTCTGGACCTTCTGTCTCCTGGGCCCAGGTTCTGATCTGAATATTATTATAGCTTTCCCGGACTCTGATGATCATTTGCATAACCTGCCTCTAGGAGAATCTGGTCCTCTAAGAGTCACATGCAAAATACTGTGTAGAGGAGCCTGAGGGGCTCCCTTTACCTCTTCTGTCAAATTACCCTCTTCTTGTCCTCCAGCTATTTGTCCTTTTTTCTATCCTCCAAGTCCTTCTGACAAAAGTGCTCAGTGGAAACACTTTCTTTTTAGGTTCGATTTCCCACACTTCAATGGCAATCATAAGCATCATTAAATATCAGCAGAGACACAAACTACTTCCTTCTCCTGACTTCTCAGTGGTTCAACCACCACCAGAGCCCTTTTCATTGTTTAGTTACAGCCAGTAGCTGTGGATTCCTGCTGTGAGTTTTCAAAACCTTACAGAGACTGAAAGGGGAACCTTGCCGAAGCCACATTGCCATGTTCCCCATCTACATCTGAACATGGAGGGAACTACCACAGAAAGTCTTGTCTTTGGTATTCAGGGGTAATTGTCAAGAGCATCCAAATGCCATTATCTACTGCAGCGTTTCCCTTTTTATTTTCTCATCACAGCATATTTTCAAATACAAAGTTCTCATTCTCTCTTTCTTATACACACACAGCAACTTTAACAGCAAGACAGAGGGTTTTGTTTCTTTTGTATGTATGTATGTATGTATGTATGTATGTATGTATGTGTATTTATTGTGCCTGTCCTGGGGCTTGAACTTGGAGCTTGGGTGCTGCCCCTGATCCTTCCTTCCTTCCTTCCTTCCTTCCTTCCTTCCTTCCTTCCTTCCTTTCTTTCTTCCTTCCATCCCTCCTTCCTTCCTTCCTTCTTTCCTTCCTTCCTTCCTTCCTTCCTTCCTTCCTTCCTTCCTTCCTTCCTTCCTTCCTTCCTTCCTTCCTTTCTTACTGAGGGCTAGCACTCTATTGCTTGAGCTCCACTTTTGGCTCTTTTGGTGGTTAATTGGAGATAAGAGTCTCATGGACTTCGCTGCCTGGGCAAAGATCCCTCCATCTCAGCCTTCTGAGTAGCTAGGATTATAGATGTGAGCCACTTGTACCTGGCATTTTGTTTGGGTTTTTGAGACCGGATGTCCTTATGGAGCCCAAACTGGTTTTGAACATCTGCCTTAGCCTCTTCAAGATCCTCCTGCCTCAACCTCCCTAATGCAGAGATTACAGATATGTACTCAAACCAAGTCAATAATTATTTTTTATTAATAGAATTATTTGAGTGTTTTTAAGTAAAAATTTTACTATGCTTCAGTTTTTTTAAAATCAATGAACAGTTTCAACATTAAAACATATTAGTCTATGAAAGAATAGTATCAACTTTGTATTTTTTTTTGCCAGTCCTCAGGCTTGAGCCCAGGGCCTGAGCACTGTCCCTGAGCTCAAGGCTAGCACTACTTCTAGCCTTTTCTGTGTATGTGGTGCTGAGGAATCAAGACAGGCCTTCATGCATTCTAGGCAAGCACTCTACCACTAGGCCACATTCTTAGACCTCAACTTCGTATTTTTTTGTTTGGTTTTTTTTTTTTTTTTGGCCAGTCCTAGGCCGTGAACTCAGGGCCTGAGCACTGTCCCTGGCTTCTTTTTTGCTCAAGGCTAGCACTCTGCCACTTGAGCCACAGCGCCACTTCTGGCCATTTTCTGTATATGTGGTGCTGAGGAATCGAACCCAGGGCCTCCTGTATACGAGGCAAGCACTCTTGCCACTAGGCCATATTCCCAGCCCACAACTTCGTATTTTTTGACAGAAGTTTGATGTCAGAAGCTGTACTATAAATTAATCATTTTTTAAAATTACATCACAATAAACCTTGATGTGTTAAAGAAGTTCAGGAGGTGGTCAGATTAAGGAATCTGTTTTGATTTTATAGGTTATTGAGAACTCTATTTGCAAACCAAAGTAATTAACTTCTTAGTCTAGATTTTGCAAATGTGAAACCTACCATTTTTTCAACTTATTATTGCTTGCTTTTTTATTTTCTTCTGAAAAAAATGGACCAAAAATTCCTTTAAATGGATAAAAATCCTTTATGGATATTTATTTTTTTAAGAGAAAATATTCATAATATTTGATTAGGTTTCAATTGGTAATCTATAAAGTGGGGTAACACTTCATGTTCTCTCTCCACAAAAACAATTCCTTAAAAACTCAGATAATTTTTCTTATAAGAGGGGAGAATTTTATGAGTGATTCATAAAAGGCTTCTAGCTACAATTTTTCTTAGTTGTCTTGCTTGTTTTATCCACTAGGTGGTGCGACTGGCACAAGAAATACTGTACCACTGGGTCTGTGCCCAGCCCTGCTATGCCTTATAGTCAGCGGTGGAGCTATGTGGGCTGCTGTTTCCAGGCTGCATCATCCCAGATACATCTCTGATCTCTCAGAGAGAAGGAGTGGGGACCCAGGTAGCAGGTTTTTAAAGCTCCTTGAGTGCCTCCAACTTTCAGCTGTGGCAGGACAACTACCGTAGACAAACTTACTACACTGGGTTGACTGATAAACATGACAGTTTTCTTAGTATCTTCACAATTCAAATTTAATGTCACATTATTGTCCATTCACACCATGCAAAATTAAGCCTGTCTCCTTTATGTTCTTTCTTTTCTTAATAGTGTACCATCTTATGTCAGTTGGCCATAGGGTAGCAACTCTGTGTATTTAAAGTAACACCGCACAATACACCAATTTTAAATGGGCCTAACATGTTTACTGATGTGGAATTTGGCACAGAAGTTACTGAAGCAGGATTTCTCCATGGGAAACACCTTTGATGCCCTGAGGTAAGGATTTGATAAATGATGACAGGACTCCCTCTGTGTGACAAGTGTGTGAATGGGTTATGGAGACCACCGAACACACAGAGGCCTTCCAGCAGAGAAACATGAACTCATCAAAGGTATATTTAATATGCAATATTTATTAAATATTGAAAATAAATTTGATCTGCTTTGTAATTTAAGATTTGTTATGAAGGATGTACTATGATGGAGCTAATTTTCTTCTCCATAGATACTTAGGTTAGTTCCAGTTTTTCTCAATTATGAAAAGATGTCACAGTTTTATGGATATTTTACTGAAGAAAGGTTTGCTCCATAGTATCAAGAGGGAAAATTAGGCAATGAAATGACATTCAGAGCTTTGTCATTTTATGGGTTTATCATTGTTCTTTGCCTTAACAAATAGATGGGTAGTTACTAAACCACTTATTTCAGTGAATTGTTAGTATTTGAAAATAACTATCTTCTCATCAAGGCAGAGTTCCTAAAGTGTGGATTGGCTTATCCACACATACTGTATAAATATTTGTCAAATAATATAGAATATTCTCTATTTATGAAATGTGCAAGGTAATGATTAAGTTCCTGTTTTGAGAGAACCAATGTTTTGTTTCCCTCTGAACTAAATTTCAATCCCTCAGTAGAGAAGTAGAAACTTGGGGGAATAGGATTAGATACAGACATTTTTAGTTTGAAAGATAGGATTTATATTGTGTGGTCTCATTCCTTTTTAAAAAAAGGCAGAAGAAAGGCCATTTACTTAATGAATGGAGGGAGAATATCTGAGCAATGAAAAAAATCTAAGTTGTATATACATAAGGTACATTTGAAATAATTTTGGGGAGTTATGAAGGTCTAGATGTTTAGGGCCTCAGAAATCCCAGTAATCATTGAATAATCATTATCCAATGCCCCAACCAAATGAAGGTTTTGTTCTTATTAAGTATTACTGTTAATTTTTTTTACGAGTATTGGGGCTTAAACTGAGGCTTCGAGTTTTTTCCCACTTTCCCGTTGTGTTCTGAGTAGCTAAGATTATACGCAGAGGCCTATAATCTGGGTGCTAATGTAAACAGAGACGGGAAACAATAAACTGCATGGACACTGCTGGCATGGCCTTCTCCAAGCCTGCTTCCCTGCTTCCTGCCTCCAGTGCCCATCTAAGAAAGTGCCAGTACCTGGGGAATGTAGAAGAGCCCAAGTAGGTTGGCCACCGCTGTGGAGACACCTGATCCTGTTGCTCCCACCACAGCGATGGTGGAAGGGATGTGCTCTGAGCAGTTGCAGAACTCATCCAGATTCAAAGAATCGATTTTGTTCTGGGCAACAAAACTCAGAGTGGCCTCCAAGGCCTTGGACACGGTGTTGCAAGTGTCAAATATCCTGTATCCCAGTGTCATGTTGGGAAGAAGGGCTGGGCTGCTGTTTATCTCCTCGATGGCGAATATCATAGCTTGTAGCCAGCGAAATCCACGGAAATTATACCTGGGAGAAAGAAGTACAAGAAAATGGGTTTGCAGTCACAAATGGAGGTTATGACATTCCTAGAGGTCAAAGGAGGAGAAGAAGGGGAACGGTCTCACTTTTATAAGCAAAAAAATTATATATGTATATACACACATATATATCATGATTATTTCTCAGTGGTAAGATTTATTTATACTTTTTTATTTTAAAAAATGAATATGCATGCCAAGTGCTAGTGGTTCATGCCTGGCTACTCAGAAGTCTGAGATCTGAGGATCAAGGTTTGAAACCAGCCCAAATAGGAAAGTCTGTGAGACTCTTATCTCCAGTTCACCAGCAAAAAGCCAGGGGTAGAGCTGTGACTCAAGTGATAGAGCACTAGCCTTGAGGAGAGAAAAAAAAAATCAGGATAACTAGTGCTCTGGCTCTGAGTTCAAGCCCAAGAATTAACACACACACACACACACAGACAGAGCATTACTTTTCTAAGAAGAGCACCATTTTGTATAAGAATCCAGCAAATTACCAAGAAAGAGAGTCAGTGACAGGTTTTACCCTCTTCAGCATGAGGGCTGCAGAAATATGCTGACTCAGTGGATCAAAGTCCAAAGTGGGAGAAAATTACATGATGGCAGGTTCTCCCTTTACATTGTGAGCGGGGCAGGACTTGAACTCAGTGACAGTAGGTGAGAAACTTGATCTGTTATACTTTATTGTATCCTTCAGGTTTAGCTTTTGTGGTACTGGGGACTGAACTCAGGGCCTCACGCTTGCTAACAGGTGCTCTATCACCTAAGAATCATACTACCCCCCCTTTTGTATTGGTTATTTTTGAAGTAGGGTCTTTCTTTGTGTTGAGGCTGGCTTGGGTTTCCTCTTCCCACTGAGGATGATAAGCATGTGTCATTAAGCCCAGCTATTAGTTGAGATGAAGTTTCACAAACTTATATAACCAGGCTGCCCTGGAACCACAGTCCCCTAATCTCCACTTCCCAAGCAGCTATGATTATAGGATCCAGTCTAGCTGTGGGTTCACTTTTATTTATTTATTTTTTGTGCCAGTCTTATGTCTTGAACTCAGGGCCTGAGCCTGTCCCTGAGGTTCTCTTGCTCAAAGCTAGTGGTCTACCACTTGAGCCACAGTTCCACTCTTGGCCTTTTTGATAATTTAACTCATGAAACTCTTATCTCCAGATAAGAGTCTCATGATTTTTCCTGCCCAGGCTGACTTTGAACCTTGATTCTCAGATCTCAGCCTCCTGCATAGCTAGGATTACAGGTGTGAACCACTGCACTCTTATTTGGCTTAACTTTTAATGTGCTACTTTCATTGTTTCCTTCATTTATTTAACTATTTTGTTTGAAACCTACAAAAACATTAAGAGATATAAAATGTTTTTCTGTATGTATACCCCCGATAAACCTCAAGCTTATTGGTTGGCCTTAGGCCTGTGTATGTGTGGCATATTACCATCTGTCTCTTAGGGGGCAACATGAAGAGCATTCATCGCCCTGAGTCACATGAAGGATACTGTTAGTATCCGTGAAATTCAACATTTCCTTTTCTTTTTTTTTTTTCACTCATAAGAATGTGAAAATGTTCTCTAGTATACTAGCTTTCGTTATAGCATGAATAAAAAGAAATCCAGTTTGGTTGGAATAATCTTGGTTTTCATTTTCTAGCTATCACAGAGACTTAGGAAAAGTGCTTTCTAGAAGTGGCTAGGCTAGAAGTGCTACTCTGAGAAGCTGGCCAAGACGTTGAGTATGGTCAAGATCTCTGCTGCCTCCCTGTGGGGGAGATAATGAAGTGCCAGACTTTGAAGTCAGGCCCCACTTTACCACGCGAACCCCACTTTACCACGTGAACCTGAGATAAGCAGGCCCTGTGAGCAGACAGACCCAGGACAAGCTTATTAGGGCCCAGCCGGTCAAGAACTCTAATCGCTGGGAATGCTTAACTCTGACCACCCCTAGAATGCCTCGAGCTCTGTGCCTCGAGCCCTGAGCCAATCAGATTTGTACTCGTGTCCTGGTCTTGCTTGCTTGAACACCTGAATACTGACCCTTAATAAGTTCCAGGTAAGAGCATGCTTGAAAACTACTTCTGTGTGGACCACCTTGTTGCTTTAATTGGAGTAAAGTGGCCTCTTGTAAGACTCACTGATCTGAAATCTGCAGTTCGAAGCCAGCCCGGGCAGAGAAAGGTCCCTGTGAGAGACTTGTCTCTAATCAGCCAGCAGAGTGCTGGGAATGGAATTGTTTGGAGCTCAAAAGTGGTAGGGTGCTAGTCTTGAGCTGGAGAGCTGAGGGACAGCACTCAGGCCCTGAGTCCAAGACCAGTGAAAAGTTACTCCTCCTGGGACAAAAGTGATGGAGCATCCAGAGGCAGTAACCCGCTGCTTGGATGGCAGAGATGGTATCAGATCCTAGAGTCACTCCTGTTTGGTCTTTCAAAAGTTAATCAAAGCCGGGAAGTCCTAGAAGAATAGTTCGTAAGCATGCCTTTCTAATGCCCATGTCTGTCTACTGGGCAGGAACTTGCCAGTCATATTTTGGCAGCTCACTCCAAAGTGGGGTGACCCCCTTATTATTGCTGTAACTTTTTTTTTTGTCTTGCTTGAACACCGGATGGTTGTAACTTTGTTTTTACAAGTTTGTCAAGATCTAGCAACTAGCAGGAGTCCTGTAAAGTCCCATTTAAGCAAGAAGGCATTGGTAGTTTTGGGCTTGCTCAGGAATACGGGTATAATTTCCAGTTTGGAGTAAAGCTCCTAATGGACATCTGATCCTGCAGTCCCTTGGTAAAGTATAGGTTTCTGGCTAGGTAAGGTCAACGTCCCTCAGTCAGCCTGAAGAAGCTACAGAAGATGGATGATCTTCACCCATCAGCCCCCCTTTAAAACCAAGGGACCAGAGTTGTTTTAGGTTACTACTTTGGGCCCTACTGGCCCATGCCTTACCTCTATATCATCCCCTAGACATGCAAGCTATTGAAATGGACAGAATGGAGCCATGATTGGCTCCCAAGGTACCAAAAAGAAAAAGGGGGAAATGAAGTCAGGCCCCACTTTACCACACGAACCACACTTTACCACGTGAACCTGAGATAAGCAGGCCCTGTTAGCAGACCCATGACAAGCCCATTAGGGCCCAGTCGGTCTAGAACTCTAACCGCTGGGAATGCTTAACTCTGACCACCCCTAGAATGCCTCGAACCCTGAGCCAATCAGATTTGTACCTGTGTCCTAATCTCGCTTGCTTGAACACCTGATTGTTGTAACTTTGTTTTTTGCCTTTATAAGCCCTGTGGAATCGTAGCTCGGGGCTTCCTCCTAACCTCCGCTGTGTCGGTGGGTAGGACGTGGCCCAAGTTGCAGCTCGCTTAAATAAAGCCTTGCCTTGCTTTTGCATTTCGGAACATCTGAGTCTCGGTGGCCTTCTTGGTGGTCGTCTCGCCACTTGGCACAACAGTAACAGCTCCATTTATTCTGTAGGAGTCAGATCCTACTATATCCAATTGCCTATTGCTGGGTGATATATTTGAGTATTTTTCTTTTAAAATGGAAGTACTGGAGTTTGAACTCAGAAATGTGCTTGTTAGGTGTTCTACCACTGGAGCCACATTTTCACTTAGCATACCATGTTCTAAAGGGTTCATAATAAATGAAGAACCATTGGGTGGAAAACAGCTGATATAGTGAGGGGGCTGGAAATCACATCAGAGAGGAATTGATGAGAAAACTGAGACTGTTGAGTTTCTGGAGAAGAAAAAATTTAGCAGTACATTCGAGGTCCCTTCAAATGTTGAAAGAGAGAGTCCACAGAGATTAGCTGTAGTTTGTGCTGCCCCATCTGTTTTAGTAAGGATCAAGATAAAGCTTTTTAATGGGAACAGTTCCAAAGTGCTATTGATTACATAGCATGTGGAAGTGCCTCGGTCTTGTTGGCTACAGAGAGGTTTCCTGCACCTCTAAATTCCTTTACTAAAGAAAAACAAGAATGAGGAGGTACCTAGGGATTCCTGACCATTAAGGCATTTAAGGTTGGTGGGGGGCGAGGGGAGAGGCAGAGCTTACTACTAGAGTTTGCAAGAATTACAAGAACTTAGTCTCCCATTAAACTACTCTGCCCCCAAGAGCTGGGGGCAGGTGATGATCTAGACACCAAATGCCTGGCCTTTGAGAGGCCAAGGAATTTCTACTCAATACCCTTGACATTTTGTTGGGGGGGGGGAGGATTCTCTAGGGAAGGGGTCAATAAGCTTCAGCATGATACTTAACCACCATTTTTATAAAGGGAGAAACTTGAGTTTTTAATTATTTGGGTTTGATACAGTTTTCCACTAACTATTCATAAAGGAAGAAACTTGCAGATTTGTCCCCTCCTCTTACCTGATACATTCTACAGATTCTGGTCTTGATTTCAGATCTTGATCTTTAGCTGCTACTCCAAAGTGAATAGGAAAGAGGCCTCCGAGGATAATGTCCCCTTTCTTCTGGGCTCGCTGGTCAGGCCCATAGGCAGAGGAGTGCCAGGCCAGTGCCCAGAGGATCAAACAGTGGCTGTATAACACCATGGCGCTACCTTCTCTCCAAGGAGAGAGACAAGGGTGTTAGTGATTTGGGGGCCCCAAGAATTTTACCCCTTTGGTGCAGTTCACACTCTGTGATGGGGAAACATGTCTACAAAGTGATTAACAACAGAATGGAAGCTGTGGTATTTGTGTCTCCATTCCTGCCTTCTCCATGGCGCTTGTGTAGGGTGGGCGCTCCCTGATTCTCCAAAAGCCACATCATGTAGAGACTGTTGGTAATGTTTTCTAAAGAAAGAGAAAATGATGGGTTCAGTTAAACGTTCATCTTGTCTTATGAAGGAGGTGGTCCATTTAGACAGGATTAAGGGTAGCAGATTGAGACATGGTGGTTTATGTCCATCAGTTGTCCATCCTCCCTCCCTCCCTCCCTTCTTCCCTCCCTCCCTCCCTCCCTCCCTCCCTCCCTCCCTCCCTCCCTCCCTCCCTCCTTCCCTCCCTCCCTCCCTCCCTCCATTTCTTCCTTCCTTTTTGTTGGTCATGGGACTTGATCTCGGGGCCTGAGTGCTGTCCCCAAGCTTTTTCACTCAAGGCTAGTGAGCCTTGAGTGCCACAGAGCCACTTCCAGTTTTCTGGTGGTTAGTTGGAGATAGGAGTCTCATGGACTTTCCTTCCCAGATGGATTTTGAAATGTGATCCTCAGATCTCAGCCTCCTGAGTAGCTAGGATTACAGGTGTGAGCCACTGGTGCCTAGCCATGTTCTCATTTTTATAACAGTACACTGTGAGATACAGAAACCTTCAACTCTCCAGATTGTAGGATTGTGTTCAGCTATGAAAGGCCACAATGTAAAGAGGCAGTTGATCAGTTCAGCCTGCATTGATGTCACCGCTGGACTGAAGGCTGCTCATGCTCCTGCATAAAACTGATCTGGCAGTGCAGCAGCTACTCTTATATTCTAATATTAATGAGCCCTTAAAAAAATCCTGCAAACACGTTCTTATAGAAAGTACAGGAGTCATATTTAAGTTTAAATCTGATTTTAAAGCAAAAAAAAATTTTTTTTTTTTGGCCAGTCCTGGGCCTTGGACTCAGGGCCTGAGCACTGTCCCTGGCTTCTTTTTGCTCAAGGCTAGCATTCTGCCACTTGAGCCACAGCGCCACTTCTGGCCATTTTCTGTATATGTGGTGCTGGGGAATTGAACCTAGGGCTTCATGTATACGAGGCAAGCACTCTTGCCACTAGGCCATATTCCCAGCCCCAAAGCAAAGAAAAATTTTAAAGACAACTTTTTTTATTATGATAGTGCCATTTGTTGTCAGGTTTTTGGTTCTAGTTTATACTTAAGGACAGTTCCTGAGAGCCAGGGGCCAATGGCTTATGCCTATCCCAACTGTGTAGAAGACTGAGGTCAGATAGATTCCAGTTCCAATGCAACCTGGGTATTAAAGTCTGAAAGACTCCATCCCAACAGAAAGAAGCTGAGTGTGGTGGGATGTGCTTGTCATCCCAGTTACTATAAGAAGCCTAAAATGGCAGATTCCATTCCAGGTGCATGCCCAGGCAAGACCCTGTTCTGGTACAAGCCAGGTACCAGTGGCTCACACCTGTAATCCTTGCTACTCAGGAGGCTGAGATCTAAGGATAGTAGTTTGAAGCTAACTCTAGTAGGAAATTCCACAAAACACTTATCTCCAGTTAACCATCAAAAAAAAAAAAAAAAAGAGCTGGAAGTCGAGCTGTGACTTTAGTAGAGTGCTACTTTTGAGCAAAAGAGCTCAGGGACAGCACCCAGGTCCTGAGTTCAAGCCGCAAGATTGGCACATATATAAATACACATAGAGACCAGGACAAAAAGAGGAGGTGGGGGAGGGTTGAGGTTAGAAGCATGGCTGAAGGATAGAGTGCCTGCCTAGCAAGCAAAAGGTGCTGAATTCAAACTGAGTACTGTCAAAAGAAAGAAAAAGAATAGTTTTTATAAAGAATTCAGATATATCATGTATCAGATTATGTTTGTTTGTTTTTTTTTTTAAGTTTAGCCAGTGTATCTAAGGAAAAACCTTTTGCTATAGCAAGGTGAGCCTTACAGGAACACTTTGCTGTCTTCACACTACACCCCCAAAACCTGTCATGTCAGTCAATTCATGACAACTAAATGTATATGTTCAGAGCCAAGCATGAACTGTCAGCTGAACATCTCCATCTTGATATCCTAAGATTCTTCATGTGAAGAGTCCTAAACTTACCTCCTTCCCAAACATGCTCCTTCGTTGTTTTTTTATCACAAGAAGTCACCTAGCATCGACAAAGCCACATTAAGAGTTATTCTTGATTCCTTTCTCCTCTCATCTTTGTTCCTCACATTCAAGCAGCAAGGCCCGCCGATTCTTTTTCCTGGCTCACTGGAATCCATCACTCCTCCCTCCACTTTCAAGGTCATCGGACATCATTTCTTACATAGATTTCTACAATGATTTTCTACCTGGTCTTCTGACCTTCACTTTTGTCTCTTTTCATTCTGCCTCTGCAAATATTTGATTTGGTTTGTAAGAAAGTGGTTTGCAACAGATTCTTGACTTAAATCTGGTTTTGGCTCATATTTCCACTACTTCCTAACACTACTTCTCAATAATAAAATAATGTACCGAGAATAGACAGTAGAGGCAAAGTAGTGAACAGATACACGTTAATTATGATAGGACTTTCCCTGGTCTTTGCTTCAAACATTACATTTGAGGCTTACAGAACTTCCTTCATCTCCTCAAGAACAGCCTTTAAAAATACCAAGACTTCTCACATAGTATTGCTCTACCTTGTTGCCTCCAGTTCAAACCTGACCTGAAAAACATTCACTTATCTTTTACCTTTCAGTTGTCTACCACTGTGACTTGATGTTGTGACCTGTAGGACCTTGGTAGGACACAAGGGAAAGAGCTCCCTCTTCTGCAGGTACTCCCACACATCGAGGAGCACAGCTGGATTGGTGGAGTGCAGACTGATTTACTTAAATCTCATGGTGCAGTGCACAACTTCTGTCTAGGGAGGCCTTTACTGAACCACCAGGGTAGGAAGGCCCACCTATAAGAATATGCCTCTTATATCTTGGGTCTTGAAGCACCTCTTGTGGAAGATACATTAAGCGTTATTATAGTAAATAATTCCAGGAACCAAATTCATTACCATCATCATATGCTGACTCTGGCTTCTTCGCAATGGCCAACAGCCATTCCTAGCCCAGAGTACTGGATCTCACAAGGCAGGAGCATCCACAGACACACAGCGCCACAGGAATGGCAAACATCCATGACCACCCAAGATTTGGACTCTAATCCTGCTTTTAGGTTTTTTTGCTTCACTACATGGATCTTGAGCATGTGTTGACTCATTCATGTAGTAAGAACATGTGCTGAGGGCTGAGAATAGGAAGATAACAAATATATGGACATGTTCTTTCCTTAGGCACTGCCAGGCCCATGGGCCAGAATGCTTGTGTAAAAGATTAGAATCAACCTTAATGCTCAGAAGGGAAAGAAAAACAAAGCAACTAACTTTGTTTCTTCTGACTCAAGACAGTACACTTAGTATGGTGTGTGAAGCAGCAAATGCTGAATAAATATTGTTGAATAGATGCATTCAAAAGAAGGTCCTTTGGAAAGAGATAGAAACTAGGACTTCATGATCAGGCATTGTACCGGCTCCTTTAAGCCCAATGTATTTCAAACTTCACTACAAATTGACAAAGAAGGCCAAGTCCACTTTTCTAGAGAGAGGAATACATTCTCTGCATATTCAATTTACTCATGTGAGAAATGCTGGTACTTGAATTCCAAATGCCCTAAGAACTTGGAATTTTAAGCAGTCTGTGCAATGAGTTAGGTAGGAAAAAGAACATGGGTGAGGGTAAGTCACTGAGAACTTTTAAACTTTTTCCTGTGAAAGATTAACTCCTTGGGGAAGTTTATTAACCTCATTAGAAATCTCAAAAGAAAACTCATGGCAAGAAGTACCAGATGGAGGAGAGATTTCAGGCCAATTTACAGCACTTAACGCCACGAGTCTAATGTAGTCTCCACTATACACCTTTTAGTTAAATTATTAAAGTCTAATTTGCTTTCAAAGCTGACAGTCATTCCAGATCCTTGTTGGCAACACTAGGGCCTGTATCCTGTGATTCTGCCATTACCCTCAGCTCTAATTTCTTTTCCCTGTTCCTCTTATTAGTGCCATATACAGGCTTCTATCACCTTCCATTTTCCCTATTGGTACAGATTACTTTCCCCTCTGACTCACTCTCCACATCCCCTAGGCTTGTCGCTGAGGCCTCGATCAAGAGGTATCCTAGTACACTGGCTTAATAATCAGAGTTTGTAGCTTACATTAGTTAGAATATAACACCCGAGTCTGAATATTTGCCCTCAACTCTTCTAATGGTATCTCTCTCTCTCTCTCTCTCTCTCTCTCTCTCTCTCTCTCTCTCTCTCTCTCTCTCTCTCTCTCTCTCTCTCTCTCTCTCTTTCTTTAAGGCTATAGATTTTTTTAAAAAAAGGATTTTCAGCTGGGCAAGTGGTACCCAAACTAAAGTGACCAACTCCAACTTCCTTTTAAGATTTTGTGGGGTCAAGTGAATAACTCCTGGCCAATGGGATTTAAGCTAAAGTGTCTGGCTGACAGTGTCTAAGAGCCTTGCTTGGAGAGCTGGAGTTTGCTCTCCATCCCTTTACCCCCACTTCCTTTACTCTCCGTCCTGCTTCCTGGAGATGGATATGACTGCTGGGGTCTATCTGGAACCATGAGCTACATTCTAGAGAACGATGACGCCATGGGATAAGGGTTTTGTAGTCCAAATATGAGGAGGCATTTTTCCTTTCACATGCTTGTGGTTTGAAAAGGATACAGAAAAACAGCACTGTCATTTCAGGAAGACAAATGCATGGGAGGCTGAGGTTATGTGTTGAGGGAGCACAGAAGCATTTGTGATGTTCTCTGGTGATTGCCGAGAGAGAATGAAGGCATGGTGGTGAATGACAGCTTTATGAGGGCAGGGTGACTTAGTCTGTGTCTTTCTCACCGTTGTGGCCTAACAACAAATCCTATGAACCCAGTAGATACTCCACAAATTCTTGAATGAAGTGTGCCCAGTACAGCAGGGCTGGCTGAATAGGGACAGAAGAAGCAAGAGATTGCCCCTCAAGATTTAAAGTCTTGGAGGAGGTAACAACTTTAATAAGAAATGTACTTACTACCTTACATATGTAACTGTACCACCTCTCTACATCACCTTAATTATAACATTGAATTTAAAAAAGCTCTTCCTCCACATAACTTACATTCTAATAGAACAACTCAATAAAGACAAACTAAAAAAAAAAAAGGAAAAAAAGATTTAAGGTCTCACTAGGCCAAGTTTTATCATAGTCACAGTTATATCCTCAGCATTGAACAAGGAACCTGACCCTGGATGAATGCTGTGAAAAAATATTGGCTGAACTTGCTTTTGTACAAAAAAAGTAGATCCATGGCTCCGCTAAGTCTCATAGTCAAACTGGTGCTAGTGGCTCATGCCTATAATACTAACTACTCAGGAGACTGAGATCTGATTATTTACATTCAAAGCCAGTATTAGCAGATTAATACAAGAGACTCTTATTAACCAGCAAAAAGCTGGAAGTGGAGATGTGGCTCAAGTGGTAGAGCACCAGCCTTCAGCAAAAAAGCTAAACAAGAGCGGAACCCAAGTTCAAGCCTCGGTACACATACAAAATGAGTACATTTCAGAGTCATGGGAAAGCTAGTAAGGGACAGTATGGAAAGCTGTATTGTCAATACTGTGATCTTTCCTTTTTTTTTTTTTTGTTAAACTAAAGTTAGCATCTCCTCAAACCATGTCCCTTGACCTCAACATTTCTGGAAACTGTATAACTCTTGAGAAAAATGATTTTGGCTCCATTTCAAACAGAATACTGAGGTACAAACCTGAACATAAAACCTCTCTGTAAACTAAAGGCATAATAATTAGCTTAAAAGCTACGGTTTTTATGATTCCTGGATTGCAGAGTAGAAATTCTAAACTGCCTGGGGTGGGGGTGGGGGGAATAGTTACGACAACCTAATCTGATTTCCAATGGAGATCATTTATCTTCAAAGGATGAATATGCTGATTTATCTCTGCTTTATGGAGCTATAATCTCTACACTCTTGTCACACTGATTGTAAAGAATACAAACTTTGAGGCCACAACTGCAGAAAGGTGAAATGTTTTAATGAGGGGGAATAGGGAAAAATACCCACAGAAGTTCAACTAATAGTCACAAAACCCATGTACCTGGCTCTAGTTACAGCTTTCTTTACCTCTTGCTGAGGCCCTGTCCAGGGTATGGGTTTTAGTACACACCTGGGTCACCTTAGAGCATGACCACATATCTGTCATTGTCAATGTGATTGTCCTGAGTTCTAGGTCAGACTTCATTTCTTCCATCTTAAAGCAGGATGCGCCTCATTTGACAATGAGAGCTCTCTCTCAGCACTGGGGAGAAACATAGCCAGGTCACGCTTGGCTGCCTGCATCCAGCCCCACATGTCTGCTGGCCAGTTGTACCCTCCATCTCCCTGACAGCAGGTGCGACTTCTGGAGAGTCCATGCCTCATTTAATCCTGGAAACAGCTTCATTGAGTTGGAAAAATGCAAGGACAGGAGCATGATTAAAACACACACACACACACACACACACACACACACACACACACACACACACACACCAGTTGAGCTGGGGTCCTGTTAGTCATTAGAAAAAGCTATCTGGGAAGGGAGGAGAGAGGATGAATTGGGGGGGGGGTTAAGTAGCTTAAGGCACTGAATAATATGGAGAGAAAGAAGCAAATAAAAGGAACAAGAGAGGAAACTGACACTTATCAGAACTGCCTTAAGAACTCCTGTACCACAGAAGTCCTGCTGGTAGCCCTGGATGCCGAGGAGGTGGACATGTTGAGCACGTGTATCCATGCGAGGATCCTCTAGGTGAGAAACTTACAATGTTCCCTCAAGAAGACAAAAAAAGGAAAAGAGATAGACAGGAGTTGAGGTGTGAAGACTCTAGGTTAGAACATGACCAGAAATGCTTCTTTTCTGCTCCAGAATATCAACATCAGAAAATATCCTGGCTTGGTGCTTGGATATTGTTCATGCTGACTGTTCCATAATAGGACTGAGTGATTTACCGGGGACACAGACCAGGAATTCAGAAATGTCTTATCCTGATGTTTCCCCCTCGTGCCTTTAGGGAGCTGATTTAGCTGATCCATCCTGCTGATGGATGCCTGGACACCCACAGGGTGAGCGAAATGGTTCACTTGGAAAGCAAAGACATGCAAGTCAGGATTTTCTCAAGACAAATACCCTCGCCTCACATCCTGCATGAAAGAAATGTATCAGAGGAACAGTATCCTTATAGCTGTTGCCTTCCGGAGTCACAGGGAGTCCTGGTTCCCAGGATGGCATTGTTTAAGTCTGGTATCTCAAGCTAGGCCACCACAAAGTGTCCTGGTGTAAAACACGTCTGACGCTTAGTGCCACAGGGATATCCTTACCTCCTAAAGGCTTTAAGATCCGGAGTGAAAACTATTTGCAGTATGGAACGCCCAGCCCCTCCATTCCTGTGGGACACTCTTTACAAGTGCTTGAAGCATGGGCGTGGACGTGTTAACAGCTTGGGAAGCATAAGATCCTTAGCTTATCTTCTCCAAGGCTTTCTGGGTACCTTTCCCTTCCCTTTCTTTCTCTCTTTCCTTGCTTTTCTTTTCTTTTCTTTTTTTTTTTTGTGGCCAGTCCTGGGGCTTGGACTCAGGGCCTGAGCACTGTCCCTGGCTTCTTTTTGCTCAAGGCTAGCACTCTGCCACTTGAGCCACAGCGCCACTTCTGGCCATTTTCTGTATATGTGGTGCTGGGGAATTGAACCCAGGGCCTCATGAATACGAGGCACGCACTCTAGCCACTAGGCCATATCCCCAGCCCTGCTTTTCTTTTCTTTAAATAGTACTACTGGTTGAACTCAGAGACTCTCACTTGCTAGGCAAATGCTCTATCCCTTGACACACCTCCAGCTCTACTCTTGCTTCAGTTATTTTTCAGATAGGGTCTCAGTTTTTGCCGGAGTCACCCTGGACCACGATCCTCCTACTTATGTTCCAACATAGCTAGGATGATAGCAGTGCATCACCATTTCTAGTTTGTTTTTTTCCAGGCTAGTTGAGATGGAATCTTGCAAAGTTTTTGCTTGAGATCCTATTGAGCCTTGACTCCATTTCCCACCATCCCTGGCCTCTGCTTGCATTTTTAAATGGAGAGAAGTCTGCTCCTTCATTGATCACCACAATTTTTTGGTAATCCCAGCTACAAGATTCCAAAAAGAAGTAGTAGGAGCAAGGACAAAGATGGGTGTCCAAATGCCGAAGCATTCCTCCTCTGGCTGCAGTGATAGGTTCCTCAAGATGTTTCTGCTGTGGCTTATAGCCTTGCACTCAGGCCTTTCTCATACCTGCCTAGCATAGTGTCCCTGTATGAGGACTGAGGACCATTGGATACTATGCTAGAACGCTTGTAAACTGACTAATGGCTAAAGGGAGAGGGGCTGCTTGCAGTGTTCGCTAAATATTCTCCCCAATGATCAATTCTCAGATAGGATTGGGGCATCCAGGGCACAGTGGTCAATTTCAACCAGTTTGCCCAACTTCTGGGTATTTAACCATTGCCTGTAAGGAGCCAGCAGTAGCATGTCATCAGTGAACATCTCTAGGCACTCAGAAAAATTAGTTTTATTTGGAAAAAAAAAGTGGCCCAAGGCATTTTATGGGCATTATAAACTAGCACCTTCCATTTCTCCCTTTGCTTTGACTATTAAGAAACTGCAAATCAAATTTGTGACCCAGATCTAGCTAAAATGGAAACTAAAAGCTCTATTTTAGTGTTCTAGTATTACTCATGGCATTATTTTTTCTTCCTGCTCTGTTTTAACCCAATTTCCTCACCCCATTAAATCTTTCCTATTTATGAACAGTGGTAGAGATAGAAACACAAAGACAAGTAATTGCATAAATCTGCAGTTCTGCTGTGGGCAATGAGAAGTGTGTCCAGGTGAAATTTCCTGTGTCCTTAGCAGGAAGTTGTTTAGAAAAATCATTCTTGCCTACCTGAACAGATTGTCTTGGTATATATGGTCATTAATTTAAAATATATTCCATAAAGGAGCTGGGCTATTTATCTGGTTTATACTGAAACCCTCTCATACTTGAGTATTTTAATCATGGTAGCCAATTTTTATCAAGGATTAGGAGGTGGCACTCACAATTTATTGAAAAAGCTTCATGAGGTCTAGGGATCAAAGAGAAGGTATTTTGTTTTTAGGAAAAGGGGAAGTCATTTCCCAGTTCCAGTGCACAGCCTGTCTTTCAAAACACCAACAATAAAACCTAACACTTTCGATTTCTAGTGAACTAAATGTGGTATCATTAACACCATAAAATCCACTTACTGTGGGAATTGTTTTTTTGTTTTAATTGGGCCACAGGTGCACAAAATTGGATTACGGATCATCTTTGGTTGATGATACATCCGCCTTCCTAATCAAAGCTTGGCTCACTTTATTTTTTTTCCCTTGTTTTTAAATAATAAATCTGCTACCCCAAACTGGTAGGTTTTTCTTTTGCATCCTGTTCTCCTGCCTCTCTTGAGCAAAGAGGCGATCTTCCTCAACTACATACTCATCAACCTTTGCCTCCATCCCCTGTGCTAAAATATTTTTATAACTCATAATAAAGGCTGAGAAAACACATACATGACCATATCTCCATGATAGAATTCTGGTTGTCTTTCTTGTTTGTTATTTTGGTTTGAAATTAAAAAAAGAATAAACATGTGTTACTATTTTTTTCTTGCCACTGGGCCGTGTATATGGAAAACATTTGCTCCATCATTGAGCTACATCCTAGTCTGTATTAACTTGTTAAATCAGAAGTGGTGTTACTATCAAGTATTAGTTGTATGGTTGCATAAATGAACATACATATTAAAATTTTCAGAACAGATTTTGCTGTGTAGAGATAGCCTATGAAATCTATCTTGAGAGCTCATTTGAAAGGTTCTAGCAGGGGAGCATACCTGTTCATACACCCTTAACCAAGGCAAGTCCTCCTTTATTGCGGGGGGGGGGGGGGTGGAGCTCATCTGCTGACTGCACTGCTTGGAGGGTGAGACACACATGGAGTGGTTGAGGATGGAATGGACACCTGCCCAGCCAAAACAATCCTGATGACCAATGGGGTGACAGGTGTCACAGCCTGACTGAGCTCACAGCCTGAAATACATACTGGAAAAAATATGCTTAGAGGGTCTTCATGTCTTCTTTCCATGTTTTGTTTTCTTGTCTTTAACATCTTTTTCTGTCTTTCCATTCTCTGCCTTTCCCAATTTAAACCTTTCATTGGAGTTTAACAGACATCAGACATGTGCATAGATCCTGTGTAAATTTCTATAATGTACATACATTCATGGGACTGGAAATAGAACAGTGATGCCAGAGGTACCACCCAGGCTTCTTCCAGCCATTATTTTCCCCAAGGGAACAAGCAGCTGCCCTCCACCATCACAGAGTCCTTTCCTTTAATCTTTACATAAATGGCTGTGTGTGCTATATATTCTTAGATAGACACTCTACCATTGAGCCTGTATTATACCCAGGGCTCTATAATTCATTCTTTTTGTATCTGGCTTCTTTGCTCTATGTAATATTTGCAAGAGTCAGCTATATTGTTGTGTGTAACAAGCTCAGTACTTTCCTTCCCATTATATAACATAGTCATGTGCCACTTAGCATTGTGTTCCTGACAACCATATAGAATAGTTACACAGACTTAGATGGTATCGATGAGTCAAATGATATGGCCTCTAATGCAGCCATGAACAAAAGACAGATGAGCCTGCTGTCAGCCTAATGTGGCACATTGCTTACAGTAAACTATTTTATAAGTAAAAGTACACCATAAAATAACAATAACATTTTATTAAAACATAAAGCATAAAACACAATGATGTAGTCATTTATAATTATTTTTTAAATCAAGTATTACTTGCAATTTGGGTAGTACTGGAGTTTGAACTCAGAGCCTAGTACTTGCTCAGCTGGTGCTTTACCACTTGAGTCTCACTACCTGGCCTGTTCTAAGCTGGTTATTTTGGAGATGAAGTCTAGAAAATGTTTCTGCCTGCTGTGGCGTTGAGCCTTACTCCCCAATCTCAGCCTTTTAAATAGTGAGGATATTAAGTGTAATCACCAGTACCAAGCGTACATATTGTTCATAGTTGTATTGCTCTATTGCTCTATTTCTATATCACTGGCAGTGAGTGGATTGATTGTACACTAGCATCACCACACACACATGAGCAATGCATTGAACTACCACATTATGACAACTACAGCATAAAAATGATAAAAAAAATTTATCTCCATTAGAATCTTATGAGAATCTGTCACATAGGTGGTCCATTGCTGACTGAGACATGATTAAGTGATACATGATTATAGCATTATATGTGTTACATGATTATATCATTATTGTACCTTATTCATTGCCCATTCTTCTGTTAATTGACATTTTGAACAACAAATCTCTATGTTATGCACATTCTTGTACATGTCTTTTAGTGAATGTGTGTAGTTTGGACAGCTTCAGTAAACACTTCACAAAGGATTTGTACTAATTCCTCTTCCCACCACACCTATGAGAGTTTTATTACTCCATATCCTTTCCCACTCCTAGTATCCCCAGTCTTTTCAAAGTAGCTATCATTTGCTTTCCTTAATATGGTTATATTGTATTTACTTGTATTATGGAAAGTATTTGAGCACTATCAGTTGTTTTATATTTTAAAGCATACTATGCTGTATGTGCTCTTCTGAAACATTTTCCGTTTATTATTATATTAAGAAGATTGCAGTATATTGTCATGTTACCATAATGCATGATTTTCTACCTGGTGAGTATATTGCAATTTATTCATTCATGTTCCCATTAATGAACGTTTGGAAATTTTCAATAGTGTGACAATTCCATGGAGAATCTGTGTGAAGATGTTAAAGCCTTTCACCTAGATGACTGCTAGTGATTTCTTGCAGATGTCCACATTTCCAAAGGACATATCATAACTGCTTTGTTGTCTCAGTTTAAAGATTTTCCTTCACAGTTAACTAAACAAAAATCACATCTATTTTAAAATTAAGGCTATTTCCTTGTGCTTAATTACCTCTACAAGACAAAAACTCTTGTTTCATATAAAGGTAAAATGAGTCATTGCACTTTTTCCAAGTTCCCTTACTTATGCCTTTCTACTCAAGGTTACTTCATATTTTTCCAAAGGTATCTTTTTACTAGCTTCCTCATGTAGTTTTCAGCATGGAGTATGCTAACAAATATAAATACGTTGCTTTGAGACTAACCTGAAATCGAGAGGAATTGTATTTCAGATTTTATAGGTCAACATATATGGTTATTTTCTAATTTCTCAAAGATCTCACATTGCAACTGTTCAAAATTCACTTATTTATTCAGGCAAGGTATTGCTAGATAACCCAGGCTGGCATCAAATTCTTGATACTCCAACTTCTTAAGGGCTGGGATTACAGATGTGGACTACTATGCCCTGTTTATTTTTGAAAAACCATATCTCCCTGTTAAATTTATTTAGAATGTTACCATTATTTTAAGGAACATGTCGCCTTGTCAGGAAATGTCAGAAAATATTTGCTGACTCATTAGGTAGCTTTTCCAGTTTTGTTCAGGAACATGATAAAGCACATTCCAAAAACAAAACCAAACAAGTTCTTGCTGCTGCTGTTTCTTTCTTCTCCTCCTCCTTTTCCCGCTCCTCCTCCTCCAGTCATGGGGCTTGAACTCAGAGCTTTTTCACTCAAGATCGTACTCTACCACTTTGAGTCATAGCTCCACTTCCAGTTTTCAGATGGTTAACTGGAGATAAGAGTCTCACAAACTTTCCTGCCTGGGATGGCTTTGAACCTCAATCCTCAGGTCTCAACCTCCTGAGTAGCAAGGACTACAGGTGTGAGCCATGAACACCTGGTATTTGTTTCTAATGACAAGACTCCCATTGCTAATGATGTCTGCAGTTGTCTGGGAGGAAATTGTCTCAAATAAGCCTTCTCCAAATCAAGTCCATGTGTGCTCCTGTAGCTCACTCAGGTATCCAGCACATCGCACATGTGGTGGAAACCCACTCAGTGGGTTCTCTGTAATGGGACAACCCTCAGGCAGAAACTTGGTAACCTCACTTCAATGATACCCTACTTCAAAAAGTGGGTAGGGATGGATGGTGTTGGTTCATGCCTGTAATCCCAGCTACTGAGGAGGCTGAGATCTGAGGATTATGGTTCAAAGCCAGCGTGGGCAGGAAAGTCTGTGAAGCTCTTCTAATAGAACACAAAAATGCTGAGAGTGGAGCTGTGGCTCAAGTGGTAGAACTCTAGCCTAGGGACGGCAAGTGGTCAGGCCCTGAGTTCAAGCCCTAGGACCTGCACAAAAAAAGTGGGCAGAGGTGTGATTTGGGTGGTAGAGTGCTTGCACCTGCCTAGCAAGCCCAAAGCCTTGAGCTCTGAGTTCCAGTAGCATCTCCAAGAAGCATGAAGGGGAGGAGGAGAAGAAACGCAAATCAGAAGCTTTAGGAGAGTGTCCTGGCACTCTGTGTTTTAACAAGTACTCTGTGCAAGTGTGGTATACATTCAAGTTTGAGAATTATTGCTGGATTAATCTTTTACCTTCCTTAGCTAGGGTCCTCCTATTTTGCTCTAGGTCCTAAAAATCCCAAGAATAATTTTCAGCATGAATCTTTTCTTGCAATCCTATAACTTTATTGTAAGCATAAGCAAACGAAGCAAACATGGTCACATTTCTTGTCAAAGCCAGTGTATTCCCTTGACATCTTTTCCATGCAATATATCATTGCGAACCTCTTGTGAAACTAGTATTCTAGGAGACAGTTCAGAAGTTTCTGCTCTACGATTAGAATATGTTTCTGAGTCTCAATGGTCATAGTCTGTGAACTAAAGCATGACCGCTACCCACTGGTCCCCCTTCTCCCTCAGGACTGGAGGGGACTTACCTATGGGGCCACTATTCTTCTCCACCCTTCCCCAGCTGAGGCTTGTGAGCCCTACTTATAAATTTAAATCTCTCATTGTTACATTCTACTGCCATATTTGCAAAAACAAAACAAACCAGTAGCTTCCCCCCTCCCAACAAATCCATTGATCCTAGATGGGAAAGTCTGAGGTTTCTTTCTTCATCTGGGATAAAATTCTCACTTTTTCTTTCTTCTCTCCCTTTTTCTTTTATCTCCCAGAGGTTTCCAAACAGATTTGTAGGTTTTCCCCAATCTCACTGATGACAAAGAGTCATCTTAAAGCCAAAGATTGGTATCCCCTTTCTTATTTCAATTGCCCCCAAATGTTGATTTTATTGGACCAGGGGTCAGCTAACTACATCCCCTCACAGCTCATTTTGTAAATAAATTCTTGTTGAAATACAAGCATGGTGACTTACTTGCATAATGTTTATGGTTGCTTTTGTGCTACAAGGGTAGTGAGTACTAGGGTACTGAGTGCAAGGGTACTGAGTACTAGGACAAAGACTGACCCACAAAACCTAAAATAGTTACTATTGGGCTCTTTTACAGAAAAAGAATGTATTGATCCCCAACATTGGGCAGAGCACAAAGAAAATCCCACTTTCCTAGGCACAGTCCACTGATAGCTTAGGGAACAGTGATGGGCATGATGTGACCAATGGTTTCTGCAAGGCTCCAAGGAGCTGAAGTGGCTAGCTTTCTCCCTGGAGGATCGAGGTCAGAGGTCACCCCTTTCCCTTGGTTGTCATCTGACCCAGGACCATTGGTTCTCATGGACAGAAGAGAGAGGGTGAGGCAGTGGGGACTTTCCACACACTAAAAAGCTTTGGGCCAAAGTGAGACATCCAAGCCATGCATCTGATCACTAACACAACAATTTCTACTTCCTCAGATGCTGCAGAATAGGTCTGTTCCACAGAGCACTGTTTGCCAATGAAATGCCTGTAAGGGATGGTAGATTGGTGCAGCAATGAAAGATTTTAAAATTTTAAGTAGGTCTCACAAAGCTCAGCTTTGGTAAACAAGAATGCGATCTGCCTGGCTGGAGCTGTTCCTTTTCTGGGCGTCAGCAGCCCGCATCCACCGGGGCCACTGGTGCTGGAGCAGAAAGATCGTGGTGGCTCGATTTGCAGTCCCGGCCTGGCAGTGGCGTCAGAGGGAGGAGTGGGGGTTTGGATTTGTGAGGCATCCAATTAAAGGAGAGTCACTGTGGTCCTGGTCTCAGCCTCCAAGCCTAGAGGACCTGGCCTTGCAGGCCTGCAAGGGCCAGAGGCTGCAGGGGCCTAGAGGGTCCATCCCATCTCCACCCCAAGCCTAGATTCCACCGGAAGACCCAAGCAGCAATTCCTCACCAATGAATACATAGTTAGAATACCAAGGCCAGAAAGGCCTCTCTGAATATATGATGCAGGTAAATCTCTCACTTTACCAGTGACTCAGTAAACTGAGTCTCTGAGAACCAAAGGGACTTGCCCAGGTCACAGGCCCAGAGCCTAACAGCATCAGGAGAAGGACGTGAGTGTGAGCTCTTGGAGTTTACATGACATTTGTAATTTTTAGCACATAAACATTTTATAAAAGAAAATAAGCCATGATGGAAATATCCAACTCTCCTCTCTCTGGAACATTAGGGTCTATCCTAATGATAAGGAATCTTAGGTTTGGAAAAGAATATTAGAAGTCTTCTAACTGGACCATTTATTTGTCTGCTTAGTGGCAGAGTATAGACAGACCCTGGTAGGCACTGTAGGCTATGTCTGCTTCATAAACATCAAGTAAACAGAGAAACTCAATAATAGAAATGCAAATTTCCTACCCACATACTTGGGTAAGAAGGCAGGAAAGTTTGCTCTTCACTGGTATAGGCTTTGGTGTGGGTGGAAGTGGCTAGCAAAGAAACAGAGGTGGCTGGCAACATGTGGTCAGTAGACCGTAAAAATGTGGTTTTAAATAAAGGCTGTTTACAACAATATAATACACTTAGTGAAGAGTCTTTATGTTGTAAGATATTAAATTTTAGCTCAAACAGGCAGTGTTTCAATCTAGGAGGGACTTCATGTAGCAATGTTGTATAAATCAACTGTTAGGATCTGGGTGTTGGGGAAACCCAGCAAAGATGTGTAGAGGCTGAGGGATGTATTTGAGAGGATTAGGATGTTGGGGGACAGAAGGTGTCCACAGGCCAGGGGGAAGGAGATCAGATGTCATGGCGTAGTGGTGGTTCTGGACTCCTTTGTGAGCATGGGTTACCTTAGCCCTTCCGCCAGGCATAGCTGGGAACAAGGCATGACCCATGGGGTGGTTGTACTAGTATATGTAAAAGCGTCTGCCTAATTATTTAACTATAACTCCTATGTACATCACCTTTACAATAACAATAAAATAAATTAATTTTTAAAAACATGTTTCCCCAACAGTCCTTGGTAAACAAATGCAGCTACTTCCGTGTTAGTTTCAGCCTTTCCTGATTTTCTAAGAGTGCAATCCTTCAGTGCCTCCTCTTTTTAGGGTCCCAGTTCCAGCTAGAGACAGATGGGCCTAAGTGGAAAGTATTTGTATATTTAGCACAGAGCCAAACACATAGTTCATGCTCAGTAAGTATTAGTTCTTAATATTCTAAAAGACACAATCTCAATGCAGAATCCAAATTTTCTTCCACCCCAAGTTCTGGGATTTGAACTCAGGGCCTCACACTAGCCAGTAGGTGTTCCACTACAGCTACAGACAGCCCCAGCCACGCTAAATACAAATAACGAAGCTCCATATGCAACAAGGGAGGATGGGCGTGCAAAGATGCCACAGGCTCAAAATGCTCCTCAAGAACAAGTCATAACACTGCAGGAAGACGGAAGACAGCTGGAACCAGCTTTCAGATCTGCAGTTCAGTGCTTTTCCAGGTGACCATTCTAATCCACTCCTCCCTCACACTGCTACGTCCCTTACAAGCAGAAATAGCATTTGGGTTTGTTTCTCTTTAAGAAATGATGCAGAGACAGCCTTCCTACTTCCTGAATTTTCCATGGAAAAGTAGAATGGGCAAGATGCTGGGTACTTCCTGCACTCAGCTTGTGTACCCAGGCTATTAGCACAGGTGGGTACAATTATTTAGCAGGGAAAAAAAACTCAAAGGTCAGAGACAATTGTCTTTACTCCCAGCTGGACCTTTCCATCTCATTTACTAGAATTTACCCCAAAATAATGTTTTGTCTTTTAACATCTTTTGAAGAAAACAAACAAACATGTCCTAACCCTGGAAGGGAGGCAGCCAGCCCATTCCTTCTTTCCTGGTAGAACCATTAGTGAATTTACTGGTGTCGGAAGGAAGGAGGGGTTGGAATAAATGTGAATGCAGGTGTGTGTGTGTGTGTGTGTGTGTGTGTGTGTGTGTGTAGACTGTGCTAGCTTAATGGATATAAACGGAAGTGGAAGATGAGAGCTAAATGGATAAATAAAAAGTGAGTGAATAAGTAGGTAAAAGGCATTACGTATTTGCCATAGTTGTTTGTTAAATTCTGCCCACAATGCCACAGATAGAGGGGCCCCTCTTACAGGAAGGAACTCAGAGAGACTTAGAGAGGCTAACAGAGATTTTGGTAAGCCACACTAATAAATAATGGAGAAAGAATTTAAATCTAGATGGTGTGATTCCCAGGAAACTTCGCTAGTATAGTAGAGATTTGTCTTATTAATTTCTTTTGTTACTGTCTGGTAACAGATCAGTAAAGATTCTACGTCTTTAATAATCAAAGATGCGTTGAGTTTGGATTTCAATTCTCAAAAATGGAGAATTTCCTCTGAACCTCGGTAGAATGTTCTTCCACCAGCTCTTCTGTCTGTTTGCCTGCTTGCCTATCTCCTTCTCCTCCTTCAGGTTTTACCTTAAGTGTTACCACCCTCTGTTTGTTTTGTTTTGTTGAAAAAGGATCTCACTACATAGTCTAGGCTGGCCTTGAACTCATAATTCTTTTGCCTCAGCCTCTGAAGTGCTGGACTTCGGAGTGTCCAGCAAGTGTGTACCACCATACCAATGTTTTCTTTTCTTTCTTTTTTTTTTCCGTAGCACTTATCTGTAACCACACATTCAGTGCTATGTGATTGTATAATTGAGACATTTATTTCTTTGTTTATTATCAACTGCTCAGTTCCAAATCCAAGTTGTGGCTGTTTGAGGGCAGGGCTGTCAATCTTGTTCAACTTTCTTGAATGCTCCCTGGTAGTCTAGTGGTTAGGATTCAGCGCTCTCACCGCCACAGCCCAGGTTTGATTCCCGGTCAGGGAAACCTCTCTTTCTTCAGGCTGGGAATATGGCCTAGTGGTAAAGTGCTCACCTCATATACATGAAGCTCTGGGTTCAATTCCTCAGTACCACATATATACAAAAAGCTGGAAGTGGCATTGTGGCCCAAGTGGTAGAGTGCTAGCCTTGAGCAAAAGAGAAGCCAGGGGCAGTGCTCAGACCCTGAGTTCAAGCCCCAGGACTGGCAAACAAACAAAGCAACTTTCTTGAAACCTCAATATTTATCAGAACATCTGGAATTTAGTAGGGGATCAATAAATACTTGCTGAATGAATAAAGGGGTTCTTCACCCTTCTGTCTCTTACCTCCTATATTTACCTTGCCACTTGTCCCTATAGACTTGTCTTAAATAACTGATTCTTTCTACTTCTTTTTAATCCTACTACTATCATTCAAGATTAAACTACTACCAACTCTCATGTGTCCTGCTTTCCTACCTTTCATTGACTGTTTGCTGCATTCACCTATGCCCACCCCCCATCCATTCTTCTACCTGTATTCAAAACCATTTTCATGCTGTAAGAGTTGAACCACACTACTCATAATGATCTTGGAGGCCCTTCCTGGGTTAGCTTCCTCTAGCTCTCTCAACCACATGTTTAGTTCTTCAAGCAGATGAAGCTGCCACAGGTGTGATTATGTCCCATTCCTTCCAGCTTTGAGGCCTTTGGACATTTTTTTTCCTTTCTATTGGGAATCTGCTTTTCCTTACTGTTGGCTCATCTTTCAGATCTCATCTCACAGACCAATTACTTCAGATAAACTTCCCTGAGCCTTCACTACTTCCTCCTATCTATCCACACAGTTGGCTGTTCATTCCTGTAGTGATTTACTCACTACCTGTCTCCTTTACTAGACAGGAAGCCCTTAGGGATGAGAGCTAAGTCTGTCTGGGTTACTCTCATATCTGTCATATATGGCCCAATGCCTGGCATAATATAAATACATAATAAGTAAATAAGGAATGGATACAATTTTTTAAGGTAGACGTTCCAAATGGCAAAATTGTATCTGTAACTTAGATATGATTTACAGTAGTTTTTTGTGGATGGTACCCTGTTTCACATGTCCAAAGACCTCAATGGCCTATCTACTTACATTGTTCTAATTTATGAAGTCTGTAAGTTCTAAACCTTGTGATAACAATAACAGCACCAAAACAATACCTAAAATCTGAGCACTTTTTACAGGCTATACTAAGTTTCTGAAACGTATTCCTCCCAATCACTTAATAGAATGGTACTGTTATTACCTTTATTCCTCCATTTTTATACATGACTCTCTCTATATATGTGTATACATGTGTATATATATATATATATACATGTATATGGATTTTAAAAGTCAGTACCTCACACTTGCTAGATTGCCACGATATTGTTGAGCCATGCCTCCAGCCCTGTTTTTTGCTGTTTTGTTTTTTTTTTTTGAGACAGGCTCTTGTCTCCTACCTAGGCACATGCCTGAGCCACAATCCACCTTATTTCTGTATTTATTTATTTATGCCAGTCCTGGAACTCAGGGCTTGGCCACTGTCCCTGCCCGAACTTTTCTGCTCAAGGCTAGCATTTTACCACTTGAACCAAAGCACCACTCTGGTTTTCTGGTGGTTAATTGGAGATAAGAGTCTCACAGACTTTCCTTCCTAGGCCGGCTTTGAACCATGATCCTCAGTGGCGTGAGCCACCAGTACCTGGCCATCATATCCAGCTTCTCTCTGTGGAGATTGAGTTTGGTAGATTTTTCTGCCCTAGCTGGCAGAAGGTGTGCCCATCAAGAAACAAGATTAATTTGACAAATATACTTAAATAATAGATCCTAACATTTGTATAGGGCTTGGCGGGTTTGCAAAAGAGCTTTCATGTCACTGGCTTAATTTGATTCTCATAAGAGCTTATGAAAAGTGGACATTATGAACATCCCATTAAAGATGAGCAAACAGAGACTCCACGAAGAAAGGTTCTGACAGGCCCACAGCCCTGGCTCCAGAGCTGATGTTCCCGATGCTTCGGAAACACCATGCACCTTGTCCTTTGTCCTTCACAGTGGTGGCAATGCTCTCTGGTCACTTCTGACACAAGTCAGTCCCCTCCTGACAAGTTCTGCGCTGTCTAAGAAAATCAATTACACCTGACTTGGCACCACAATTCTTGTTACTTAGATTAATCATTACCTATTTGCCAGACTTCCATGGCTCCTGGCAACTCTAACCTTTTTTTTTGAAAGAATCTAATCCTCTCTCAAAGGCAGAAATTTTGCCAAAACATAGAAAGAGATTTCCTAAAGAAAAATGTTGGATTCAAATGTGCCAAAATATTAAGAGCAACTAACTGTGCATTGTGATTATAAATGTCAGTGTGTGTGTGTGTGCGCGTATGCGCGTGCTAGTGCATACATGGGTGGGTGTGCCTGTGTTTTCCTTCACTCTAAAAACCATCTTCTAAAAACTGATTTTTTTAATCTTTAGGTAGTTGTAGAAAGGAGTTTCAGTGCAACATGTCAGTTTATGAGTACAGTGTATCTTGATCCATGTTAACTCTTTCATTGTTCTCCCTCATCCCTTCCAACCTCATCCATCCCTCTCAATTTTCCTAGTCCTATTTTTATGTGTATATATATATTGACTATTATAACTGCATTCACCTACTCTTCACCCTTTCATCCATTTTCCCACTTTCCCTTGATCTCACCCCCTTCCACACACATACAGACCACAAGGTCCAGCTTCCTGGTATTCATTTTGTTAAACTCTAAGTGAGTTGTTCAAAGGAGTTATAACATTGGAATCTTTCCCTGCACATACAAAACTTCAGTTACTATGTGTGTGTATAAGTGTAATCCTGTATGTTTGAGCTTTCTTTAGAGCAGCATGAACACATCATGAAATAAGTTGAAAAGCTTTCGAATGGGCTTCACTTAAAAAGAGACCCCATCTGTCAGCCATGCATCCACCAGTGTATTGGTTTAAATAAAGTAGCAGCCTTTTTCATACCTCATATATATCCCAATGGTCCAGATGTGCCCTCAGTTTATTCTTGGAGGCAGAAGACTGTACTCAGAATAGAGAATCAGCCTTCTCAAGTGTGTAGTCTTCTATCTCTCTATAGTTTGGATTCTGAGTGTTCACCAAAGGCCCATGGGTCCTCAGTTTTGGTCTCAGCACTATTGAGAGACAGTGAGACCTTTAAGGGGTGGGGCATAGGGGATATGTGTATGTCCTTGGACAGGCATGCTGTTGGAAGGTTGGTGGTCAAGATCTGAGGCTGTGGTTCAAGTGTCAGAGTACTTACCTAGCAAGCACAGGCCCAGAGCCAAACCCTAGTACCCGCTACAAAGGAAAAAAAATAAATAAAAGGAGGGTAATTGTGGTCCTCTGGATCTTTCCTCTCTTTGGCTTCCCAGCCCTGAGGTGAGTGACTTTGTTTTTCCACATGTTCCTGCTGTCTCCTAATGGACCTAGAGTCAATTTATCATGGACTGGAACCTCCAAAAACTGTGGCTCTGAATAAACCTTACCTCTTTATAAGTGGATTATCACAGGTGCTTTGTTATAATGACACAAAACTAACACACTAGCTGTGCTTCAAGGTACTGGAAACATCCATGTTTGAGATAGTAGCAAGAGTAAAGATAAGTTTCATTCTTCTTTTCTTCAACCCTCCCCTCTGCCAGTCCAGAAAGTCCTGGTTTCTTTTGTTCGAGTTTGTAGCATGGATTAGTCTCTCAGTGGTGCATTCCATACTCCTGAGGTTAATAAATGACTCTGGAGAAAGCAAGTCTTTTATCGTAGGCTTTTGTGTGACCCTTAGTCCTGTCAGTAAAAAAAAAATACTGAGGTATGATTGCTTTCCAAGAAGGAATTTGCCTTACCAGCTCATTGTCACATGTCCACGTCACATGTCATGTCACACGCCCAGGTCACATGTTTATGTCAATGGTCTTTTCTTGGACACTTTCATTCTAAGGACTCCTTAGCATCCAGGAGAGATTTTATTTGGCATTCCTATTCAGTGCAAGTACAAATGATCGGAACATCTCCCCCTGAGGGCCAGAGTTGAAACTCAAGTGTGTTTAGCATGAGGTGATGTCAGTTGATCTGCCCACCCACATCTTCCTTACAAGCTCCCTGAGGTTTATGAACATCTTGAACTCAGAGGTAACTACGGTATTGTGTCTTTATCCTCTTGTTTGAACCATACGCAGTGAACATAATGGTTCTGGTCTGGGAGCTTAGAAGGACTGGATTGCTTTCCCACTCTGCAGTTGCTAGTGTAAACCTCGGCCTTAAGACACCAAAAAATAACTGTGGTACATTTTTAAACAAGTGCTGAAGATAACCTCATTGTTGTTGTTGTTAGAAGTCAGCATAAATCAAAAGGCTTTGGATATTATATGACAGAATTTTCAAATGGACACTGTTGGCAGTACAAGAAAACAAGGCTATAGGTAGAATCAACAAAACTTAAAGAGCAAGTGACAGCATTTGGCACTGAGATCACAAGAGGGATAGAGAAATAGTAAGCAACAACCACAAAACCCCCAGGCACTTCCTTAAAGTCACCTCAGAGTTTTCAAGAAGAAAGCATAATTCACGGTCAATATTGGACAGTTCAGTGTAGCTAGACAATACACAGATGTTGATCCAGAAGAGATAGCAGGTCCTGGTGAGGAAAAACTAGAACAGGGAAGAAGAAGCATCATTTAAAGTAGAGGGCTTGTTCTTCTCGGAAGCCACAACTGGAATAGTCAGGAGCCAGCTTGAGTAAGTCATCCCTCATTATCCCTGGCTTTTGCTGTGATCACAGGAATGGCTGATAAAAATGAGTGCTGATGTCAACAATTCAGATAGTGGTTTTTGACACTAGCTAAACAACTATATCCAAATGGTAAGAAGCATGGATTGCCTGCAAGCAATATATGAAACACAGGATCAGGGGACTGACTACTGAAGAAGTACCTTGTTCACAATGACCAGGAAAATCAAGGCTTATTTCATACTGAGCTCTAGACTTCATACATGGTGTACAGTGACAAACAATCTCGTCTAGAGGGGACCTGGATAAGCTGGCTATGTTGGGAGAAGACAAACCAGACAATAGAAGTTTGGGAATGAAATCATGAGCTGAAAATCAGTATGAGAATAAGAATTTGCCTGGAGAAAAGAATTCTAGTTTGAGCCATAGGGATGCTTAAAAAGACCTAATAGGCAGGCAGAAATTCCAGAGACATAAATTTCGGTTTGATATAAGGAAGAACTGCAAACTGTACAGTTTATACAGAAATGCACCACAATGTACCTATGTTATAACATAGCAAAAATAGAACACAGAAAAAAATTCCTAATACAACAGTTAGGAATTCAATAGTGAAATACATGTGAGGGTATAATGATGGATACAGGAAGCCTCAGGTCCTGGCTAACTCGAGACACAAGATCTGCTCATCACTAAATGAAGCTGCAATCCTAAGGACTGTCTTGAATTTATATCAGACCTTTCCTTCTTGGATTTTGTAATTCTTTCACCTCTAGTCTCACAAGAATCAACATCCCAGAACCACGAAGATTAAAGTTATAGCAAATGTGGAATCAAATCTCACTCTAGAGACAGTGCTTTCCTTGGTTCCTAAAGACTTATTCATATGAAGCTACTTGAGTTTACGGAGAAGCAAGAACCTGCCAAAATCTAAGGCAAGCTCTTCTGAGTTTATAGAGTGGATGTAGAGATGTAGCTTTATATGTTTAAATGTCCATCAATAAGTTGAGTCAAGTGGGCCTACCGACACATATGTAAAATAAAGCCAATGGGTGTTATTATTCTGGTTGATCTTTGGCAAATCATTCCTGCTGTATAGGCTCAACCGGACCTGTGTGGACCATCTCTATGGTTCCTACCTGCTCTTACATGTTGCATCCTAACCATCACAGACAGCTTCCAGACATGAAGTCCCAGTGTGCAAATGAGGTCTTGTCTAGCTTGTAGCAGATATGGGAGGAGAATGGAGAACTTATTGCCTTTTTGTTTTTATTTATTGCTTCATCACTCTCCTAATGATTGTATGACCCCGGTCTCATTGCAGAGCTAGCCTTTGGTTCTCCCTGGCACTTCTGGTATTGTTTTCCATCCACAAGGCCCCCATTTTTCCTTGTGTAATTCCCTCTTAATTGCACAGCTGCTGCTTGCTGGCCTTGAGCTCACATCAAAGCATCTCTGGCAGGCACTATAGCCCCAAAAGTGAATGACATGATTTTAAATCTCATCTACTTATGGTACTTCCCTTTTCTTTTCTACCTTAAGAATAAAATCAGTTTATCTTCTTCATAAGAAACTTGGATTAAGTCTCCTACTTCTGGGAGCTCAGGTTTCTGAGTACTTACTGTCATTGTCATCATTCCACTCCATGTCATCCTTCCCTTCTGTGCGCTTCATAGGATGCAAACGTAATAGTCTGCTGGCAGATACCTTGGCTTATTCTGAGTCCTCCTCTATATTTTATCATATGTTCCTTCCATTGTCTACCTCAGATCGCTTGGTTATTTTCCTGTACCTTCTTCCTCTCCCTCTCCCATGCTGAGATGGCTAGCTGTCACCAGGCAGCACTCATGGTTACTTTTGGCAGTATTCTTTCAGCCCTCTCAGATACTTCAAACATTTTGTTTCCTTGCCTCTGAACTTTCTAGAATAGGAGTATTTTAAGAAGGCAGCATCAAGCCATGTGCCCAGTGGCTCATGTCTTTAATCCTAGTTACTCAGGACCCTGTGATCTGAGGATTGAGGTTCACAGTCAGTCCTGGAAAAAAAAAATCCATATGAATCCTATTTCCAACTAGCCATCAAAAAGCTAGAAGTGGTGGTGTGGCTCAAGAGGTAAAGCACTAGCCTTGAATGAACAAGCTAAGGGACAGCACCTAGGTCCTGAGTTCTAACTCTAGTACTGGCACAAATAAGAAGAAGAAGGAGAAGGAGGAGGAGAAAGAGAAGGAGAAGAAGGAAGAGGAAGAGGAGGAGAAGAAGAAGCAGCAGGAAGAAGAAGGAAAAGGAGAAGAAGGAGAAAGAAGGAGCAAGAAGAGGAGAAGAAGGAAAGAAAAAGAACATTATCATCAGAGCAGCATTCTTTAATGTGTGATTCTCAGACTGTCAACACCACTAGCATATGGGAACTTCTTAGAAATGCAAATATTCAGGCCTTCTGACTCACAAACTATGAGGCAGGGTTTAACAATATGATTCTGGTACCTGCTTGAGTTTGAGAAGCATTGTGTGTAGAGATGGTTTTCTACTACACCTAGCTAAGATCTATTTAAGCTGTGCCTTTAATGCTTATGAGGAAAATGCATGTACAGAAAATATTAGATGACCTTTGGATCAAAATGTTAAACCCCAGTGACTGAGAGGGGACCATATGGAAGGTCTTTTTTCTGAACAAGGTTAGTCTAAGGAATGTAGCCCTCACACATGCCATCTTTCCTTTTCTCAAGGCTAAAGCAAAGGTTCCCTCTTTTCAATCAAATACAAGAAAAGTGCACCCAAAAAGACATGTTAGCCAATGCTGGAAGGAGAGAAGCAAGAAGAATGTTCCAGGCATCTCAATAATTCTGGGTATCTGCAGTCACCAGGGAGATAAGTATTTGACAAAAGTTTCCATCTATTCATGACAGGACCTAAGCAAGCTGAGAGTTTAAGGGAATGACACTAATATAATAAAGGATGCTGCTGGGTGCTGGTTGGCTCATGCCTGTAATCCAAGCTATTCAGGAGGCTGAGATCTGAGGACAGCATTTTGAAGCCAGCCAGGGCAAGAAAATCTGTGAGACTCTTATCTTCAATAATCACAGAAAAAAGCCAGAAGTGGTGCTGTGGCTCAGTGGCAGAGTGCTAGTATTGAGCAAAAGGAGCTAAGGGACAGGCCCAGAGTTCAAGGCTGAGGACTGGCAAAAAAAGAAAAAAAAGAAAAAAAAAAAGAAGGTGCTTATTAAAATCCTATGTCAAACAAACACTACACTGAAAGTTGAAATACTAAAAGCACACACCCCCATTGCATTTCTTCAGTTTTTAGTAACATAGAAAAGTCTTTAGTAATATGGAAAAATATTAAATATGTAAAAAAAGAAAAATGATAGAAAAAATAAAGATGGCTGTTGGTATAGATAACATACTAGCCTCAGAATCTACATAAGAGTAATTAAAATTTAAAAAGTATTTAAAAGTGGTCAAATAAACAGTATGTTAAAGTCACTGACACTTCTATTAATAACCAATGACAAAAATGTATTATTTGTAAATAGATATTACTTATACTAGTAACCAAAAAAAAGTAAGTTTCTCAGGAGTAAAATGAACTAAAGATGTGCAAGAATGTATGGAGAAAGACATGTGTTGTTGAAAGACATGTCTGTGTTCATTTACAGGGGTTCTCAACATTGTTAGAATGCCATGTTAGAATGTCAGTTCTTCAATATAGTTCTAGTAGAAAGCAGTAACAGTAACAGTTGTGGGGGGTGTGCGTGTGCGTGTGCGTGTGCGTGTGCGTGTGTGTGTGTGTGTGTGTGTATGGGAGACTTTATGACTTACCTACTTGAGCCTAAAGGTTATATAGACTCACAAAGGGCTAAAAACACTCCATATTCCTGGATAGACATGCCTCTCTCTGTTGCCAATACTTAATCCTTTGCTAGTATCATGGAGAAAGCTGATAAAGTCAGGGAGGGCAAACAGCACAGAGACAGACTCCTGGCACCTAGAACCTTGGCCATTGGCAGATGGCACTGTATACACTGCTGGTCAACAGCAGAATTGAGACAACTGATTGCCCATGTGGAAAAATGAATTCAGGCCTTTATTTAGATCAGACACCAAAACTGATTGTGAATACCTTGAAGATTTAAATGTGATAGGTAGTATTTTAGAACATGTAGGAGAAAATAGAGAATGCCTTTATACATTCAGATATAGAAAGGATTCTTCAGTTAAAAAAAGCAGCAATTATAAAAAAAAGATCAATTCAATTGCACTCAATTAAGAACTATAGCTCATAAACAATCCTATAAAGTGAAAAGACAAGCAACGCAATGGAAGGAGATAATTGCAGCAATATAATAAAAAATTCATTTCCAGATTAGAATTCTATCTGAAGATGAATAGGACATTCCCACTGGAAAAACCACAGCACTGTTACCAACAGATATTTTATAATGAAAAATCTATGAACATACTTCAGCCTGTTACTTTTTCTTTTTCTCGTTCATAGATCTTTTTTTTTTTTTTTTTTTTTTTTTTTTTTGCCAGTCCTCAGGCTTGAACTCTGGGCCTGTCCCTTAGCTCCTTTTGCTCAAGACTAGCTCTGCCACTGAGCCACAGTGCCACTTCTGGCTTTTTTCTGTGATTAACTGGAGATAAGAGTCTCACAGATTCAAGCACCAGTAGCAGTGCAAATAAGAAAAAGAACATGCAGCAGACAAGCTTCACATAACAAAACTGGCAGCTTTCAACATTCAGCTGTTTTAGTATAATCTGCAATCATGTGGTAGCTTGGGACACGTGCCTTTTCTAAACAATGTGGCTGCTGGGTAAATTATGGACGTCCCTTGTTTACCAACTGTATATGAGTTCATGTACATTATAGCAATACAAGCTGCAGTGTGAGGAGCTGAATGTACATACATCATAAAACTATAAAGAAAGGGAATGTGAAATGCAAATTCCTCCTCTTTGAGGAAGGTACAGAAAAGACTTGATTAGAGATTCACAGCCATCTATTTTGTTGCTATTCTTCAAACCACACACACACACACACACACACACACACACACACACATCACATATATTATCATAATGTAATACTACCTTTTACTATGAATGTAATACTACTTCTAGTATGAATGACATTTTTGTGATGACCTTTTATGAATGACTTTTTCATGATAAAATGTCAAACAAAAATGAGTATTTTCATAGTGAAATGTTAAGAAGACATAAAAAGAACAATCAAAATTGGAAGTCAGTTAAGTCATTTGCTTGGAAAAGAAACTAGTATTGTTTTGTTTAAAAATAATATTTGCTGGGGCTGGGAATATGGACTAGTGGCCAGAGTGCTTACCTTGTATACATGAAGTCCTGGGTTCGATTCCCAGGCACCATATATATAAAATGGCCAGAAGTGGCACTGTGGCTCAAGTGGTAGAGTGCTAGCCTTGAGCAAAGAGAGGCCAGGGACAGCGCTCAGGCCCTGAGTCCAAGGCTCAGGACTGGCAATAAATAAATAAATAAATAAATAAATAAAATAAAATAAAATATATCTATATTTGCTAAGTAAAAAATATACACCAATATCAAAAAAACAAAAAGAAGGGGCTGGGAATGTGGCTTAGTGGTAGAGTGCTTGCCTAGCATGCATAAAGCTCAATTCCTCTGCACCATATAAGCATAAAAGAGCTGGAAATAGTGCTGCGGCTCATGTGGTAGAGTGCTAGCCTTGAGCAAAAGTAAACCAGGGACAGTGTTCAGGCCCCGAGTTCAAGCCCCAGGACTGGCAAAAAAATAAAAAATAAATAAAAACAACCAAAAAGAAGTGAAATTTATCCATAAAACAGTATTAAATCCTTACTTTGGTTATATATACATATACAGCTATAGATACATAGATATAATATTATAATACAGATATAATATTATAGATATAATATTACATATTATACATTTTGGGTCTGGAACCTGTAGTTTTTATTTCTACAATGTGTATTTACTATCATAAATGCATGATTTTATTGGGCCTCACAATATGGTTCTAGATTTACATACTCAATCATTTACTGTAGGTCAGTCCAAATCTTATTTTTTTTACTACTGAGAATAACATTTCAATTAGTCTATTTAAAAGTGCTTCTCTATTTTTCTTTTTGCCTTTTTCCTTTCTCTTTTCCATTTCCTTCCTTCCTTCTTTCTTTCTTCCTCCCTTTTTCTCCTTTTCTTCCCTCCCTCCCTCCCTCCCTCCATCCCTCCCTCCCTCCCTCCCTCCCTCCCTTTCTTCCTTCCTTCCTTCTTTTTTGAGACAGGTTTCTATATAGTCCAGGCTGACCTTGAACTCTTGATCTTTCCGCCTCAGATGCCTGAATGTTGGAATGACAGACTTGTGTCACCATACCCAGTATTGAATAATTCTTGAACTTTAGGATTCATCTCAAGTGGTGGAAAAGCTGTGGGGAACTCACTGTTTTGTTTTGTTGTTTTTGTGTCAGGGATAATTTACTCTTCATAAAAATAACTTATACTCTTTAAAATGTGGGGTATTTTTTTTTCCACAGAAGGACTCCAACAGTGCTTTGTATCAGTCTTTTATCTTCTGAGGTTACCAGTACCTTCTTGATTGACCATACTCTAAAGAACAAGGCTTGACTCTCCAAGTTCCACATTCTCTTCAAGAGTTCCAGTGGTTACATTTGTTTTAAGAAGATCAGACAAACCACTTCAGGAAGGGTGCGAATCAAAGACTTCAATGGTTAGACAAAGGATTACGGATGGAAGCAGCCACTGACGAATACACGTAGTTAAGAGGTAGAGAGGTAGAGTCTCTCCCCATAGAAATTGGGTTAAGAAAGGACCTCATGGGGCTGGGAATATGGCCTATTGGCAAGAGTGCTTGCCTCCTACACATGAAGCTCTTGGTTCGATTCCCCAGCACCACATATATGGAAAATGGCCAGAAGGGGCGCTGTGGCTCAGGTGGCAGAGTGCTAGCCTTGAGCAAAAAGAAGTCAGGGACAGTGCTCAGGCCCTGAGTTCAAGGCCCAGGACTGGTCAAAAAAAAAAAAAAAAAGAAAGAAAGGACCTCATAAGAAGGACTACATGTGTGTATGATCATGTCTGGCTTAATATCTGTCATCAAAAGACAATAATTTTCTTCACAGTGTGAAAATAAAGGATGATAGCTATTACTCTGGAGGAAAAGAATAATGGTTTGAGGTTCATCAAATCAGTTAATGAATGGAGGGAAGTGGAGAGGACATTCAGTTAGTTTTGATCAAACAAGCTCTGAATTTCCTAGCTGAGCCATACTCTTCCAGACAAGAGCTTGGTGTTGTGCACATTTTCAGCCCAAATGGTTTGCTCCCAACCTCAATTAGCAGGTAGGTGGACAAAAAGAAGGAACTACTGGCATAAAACATTAACAGAGGAAATGATCTGGGTGGAGTTGCAAAGACTACATGTAGATGAGGCAATGTCAGGCTTCCTGTTATAAGATGGCTAATTGGGGATCCGGTCACAACGCTGTGTTGTGTACTTGAAACTTCCATTGAGAGTGGATCATAAATGTTCTCCCCAAGATGGTAGGTGATGTGCTAGATCTGTTTACTCTCTGGATTGTGGTCCGCTGATTACAATATGTTTGTTTATCAACTCATTGTATTGTAAAACTTCCACTTAAACAGTTCATCAATTACACCTCTAGAGGCATGCATACCACAGAAAAGTTTTCCTATTAAAAAGAACTAAACAAAAAACGTTTAAAAGGGAGCCTTATTATACTGTTGGTGGGAAAGTAAACCTATTCAACCACACTGGAAAGCAGTATGGAGGTTCCTCAAAAAAAAAAAAATACACATAGAACTACCCTATGAGCCATAGAGTCCAATCCTGGGCATCTATCCAAAAGACCACAAACAAGGTTACAGTATAGCCACTAGCACAACCATGTTCTTTGCTGCACTATTCACCATAGCCCAGGTATGAAATCAGCCCAGATGCTCCTCAATGGATGAATGGATCAAGAAAATGTATACATACACAATGGAATTTTACTCATCTATTAGAAAGAATGATATTGTACCATTTATAAAGAAATGGAAAAACTATGTTAAAATTATGTTTCACCTTAGAGAAACAAAGGTTGTATGTTCTCCCTCATATGTGGAAGCTGGAATTAGCTCACAAACCTATAAATAAACATATTGGGCAATTCAAGTGTTTACAAATGTATGAATTGAAATATGGTAGAATCAAAGGGGAACTCAAATAGTTTAATTCCTTAGAAAGGCAAAATCAAAGCCCAACAAAATAAGCACCATGAGTGATGGTGCAAGAAGTATGGTAGGGCCAAGGGGAGGAAGGTAGGTGAATGAAGAGGAAAAGAGTGGGCAATGTAGTCAAGAAAGCAATGTGTATACTACAAAATTAAGAAAAGCAAGGAAAAAGTGGATTGGGAGAGATGGAGGAGAATGTTGAAAGGGATGACATTGAGCGAGATGCATTGTACTCATAAACTGTGTTAAATGGCAACCCCTTTGTACAACTACATAAAGGTAATTTTTAAGATGTGAAGGTCAATTAAACAGAAATTAATATATAACAAAAAATAAAGATTGATCTTATCCCAACCCCTTAATCTCACACTTCACATTTATAATGTATGTGTGTGTGTGTGTCTAGCTCCATATTATTTCTCTTTGAATCTATTTTATACTGTCTATGTTTATAGACAGTGGGTTTAATCTGGAATTCAATATTATTAGATGTTAAACACATTCTCTATACTACGGAATGCCCTTGTTCCACGTGACTTAGAATGACTGCCCAGGTGTCTCACTGGCTTCAAATATCCTACCTGTGCCAACTGCCTTCTGCTGAACACGAACTTGTTTCAAACTTTTCATATCATAAATACCACTGTCCTAACTTTCTTATGAATTTTTTGTGCATATTAATGACAATTTTCTTAGCATAAGTTCAAGCATGACAGCTGTTAAAGGAAGGAATTAAATATTTTTCGCAAGTGTTGATTTTTTTTTCCTTCCAGAAAGGGTATATTCAATTATGGTCCCACAGGTGAGTATGAGCAGATTTTGGGAAAACTAGTTACATTGTTTGTTTGTATTTAGTTCTAGACACCAAACCTAAGATGTTGAGCTCTACCACCATGCCATATCCCCAGCCCTTGAGGTTTTGAGACAAGATCTCACTATGTACCTCAGACTGGCCTCAAACTGGCTATGTAGCCTAGGCTGGCTTCTATCTAGACACTCCTCTGCTTTAGTATCATAACTGCTGTTATTGTAGGCCAGTAGCACAATATTTATTATATTTTTGAGGGAGAAAAAAATCTCAGAAACTAAATTGTGGCCATCAGCTTGAGAATTACATGAACTGAATTTGAATCTGGGCTGTTTCACTTAATGGCCATGAAACCCTGCAGTCATTTAAACTCAGTGAATCTGTTTTCTCAAGTGTATTGGGATAATTTCTACCTGAAATTTATGGCAGGATTAGACAACAATGAAGAATAAAAGTGCTTAGTACAATGTCTGATGCATTCCAAACATGAAGTAAAAAAGAAATGACCAGAATACTGTGTCTTTCTCGAGTTTACTATAAAAGCCATCAAGAAAAGTCACATAGAATGAGGCACAAAAGAGAAGGAATTCATACCACAGGGCACACCAAAGGAAACTACCAAGGCCACCACACAGCTGGTTCATAAATACAGATCAAAAATAGCCTTCTGGGGCTGGAAATATGGCCTAGTGGCAAGAGTGCTTGCCTCCTACACATGAAGCTCTCGGTTTGATTCCCCAGTACCACATATATGGAAAACGGCCAGAAGGGGCGCTGTGGCTCAGGTTCAGGTGGCAGAGTGCTAGCCTTGAGCGGGAAGAAGCCAGGGACAGCGCTCAGGCCCTGAGTCCAAGGCCCAGGACTGGCAAAAAAAAAAAAAAAAAAAAATAGCCTTCTGGACAGGAAGATGAATCTGAAATGCAGTCATGGGGTGGAGTCTGGGGTGCTGTGCCCCCTGATGGGGAGGGAGGACATGGAAGCATGCAGGAAATCTACGCTTGCTACTCAGGAGACTGTAACAAGGCAATAACAAGAAGTTTAGGGAAAATTACAAAAGGAGTATTACAGGCCCTGAAATATGCAAGTTGGGTGGTGTTATCCTTGAAAAACATGATTCAAGCAACAATAGGACTAATGAATCAAGAAGAAAGAGGAGGGAGGGAGAGAGAAAGAGGGGAGAGCAAGAGGAAGGAGGAGGAGGAGGAGATGGAAGAGGAGGCAGGAGGAGGAGGAAGAAGAAGGAATGGAAGGAAGAAGTCAAGGAGGGAGAGGAGGACAGAAATACACCAAATGTAGACTAGATGAATGAGCCCATCACCCTGACCCAGATAGACCACAGGAGGGGGAAGTAGCTCCACAAATGTAAAGCTAGACATGGGCAAGCCAGAAAGCTGGGCTTTATGTGTGGATGATGATGGTGAATGAACATGGAATTTGTATTCACACAGGAGGGAAGGGCATTCTGGAGACAATGGAGAGGAACCAAGGTCGAAAGACATTTCCGGTATTTCCCTGCCAAAAGGTTTCTTCCTCATGAGACTGTGAACAGCACTAGCAAACCACATGTTTTCAGGAGAGGAGATTGAGAAGGGTGAGGCTAGGCCTGTTGTTTTTACCCTTAGGCTTTTAGAGCCTTGAAGATTCAGATATGTGTTGATTCCTTTAACTTACATTAAAACCCTATGTGATAGACACTCTAAGAATATGTAAAATATGAGGAAATAAGACAATAGAGAGATTTTCATAGTGGGAGGCTAAAACATGTCAAACGCAGAGTTTGAACTCGGGCTTCAAAATGCACAATTTCAGCTGATAGTCTATGTTGTTCACACCAATCATAGTACATTTAATCATCCCTTTATTATGGGGCATTTACGTTGTTTCTAGTGTTTTACTTTCAAACAACACCATTGAGAATAAGTCTTTAATCAAATTTCATTACGGTTAGAGCTCAGAAGCAGAATTTTTTGGCATAAATAAATAAAACCCACTGGGGGCTGCAAATAGTTTTAAGGCAACTATTTTCTAGATAATTTGTTATGAGGACAACCATTTTCTCCCACTTCAAAAACAATATACTTAAATCTTAGCAATCTTGATAAGAAAAAGTGCTCAATTCTTTTCTTTTAAAGATTGAAAATGAAAATTCTTAATTCTTTCATTCAAATAAAGTCAACATATATTTTCCTCATCTGTTTATTTTTTTTCTCATTTGAAAGCTATTATGTCCTTTGTTTACTGTTTCAAAATCATGGACTTGGGCTGGGGATATGGCCTAGTGGCAAGAGTGCTTGCCTCGCATACATGAGGCCCTGGGTTCAATTCCCCAGCACCACATATACAGAAAACGGCCAGAAGTGGCGCTGTGGCTCAAGTGGCAGAGTGCTAGCCTTGAGCAAGAAGCTAGGGACAGTGCTCAGGCCCTGAGTCCAAGGCCCAGGACTGCCAAAAAAAAAAAAAAAATCATGGACTTACTGTTCCTATTAAATTCTATGATACTCAATTTCATTAGAAACTAAAAAGTCTAACCTTTTCTATGTTTGTTGTAATTTTTGAGTATATCTTCCTTTTAATTATGACTTGTTACATATTTTGATGTTTAATAAGTTGTCATCATTTTCCTTTATAATTCTCTGATATTTTCATAGTTCCTCATTCTCGTAAAATATGTGCCTCTAACCCCTCCAAAAGATAGAAACTTTACAAACTTGAAGTTTTAACATGAAGTTACAACTTCACTGAGTATATTTCCAGTAAGTAGTTTCTTTTTCTTTTTTTTTCTTAAGGGGTAAATGGGCAGGCAACCTGGAGTTTGAACTCAAAACCTTGGCTTTGCTAGGCAGGCACTATATCACTTAAACCACATCCTCAGTCTTGGGGGGGAGGGGGTTAGTTATTTTTCAAGTACTTTCATGATTTTGAATGGGCCATGCTGGACTATGATATGTGTGCTCCCTGCATAGCTGTAATGACAGATATATGCCAACACGTACATCTTATTGGTTGAGATGGAGTCTTGCTGACATATTTTTGCCCTAGTTGGCCTTGTACCTTTCCCAGTTCCTACCTCCGCAATAGCCAGGATGTCAGATATGAGCCACCATGTCTGGCCAGAAGTTCATTTCTTTGGGCCTAAGCACTGTCCCTGGGTTCTTTTTGCTCAAGGCTATTGCTCTACCTCTTGAGCTACAGTGCCACTTCTGGCTTTTTCTGTTTATGTGGTGCTAAGGACTTGAACCCAGGGCTTCAGGCATGCTAGACAAGCACTCTACCACTAAACAATATTCCCAGCCCCAGAAGTTCATTTCTTTAGAGAGTTAAATAAATTTCATTCTTAAAGAGGAATAGCTTTGGCTAGACCCCAGTGGTTCATGCCTGTAAGCCTAGCTACTCAGGAGCTGAGATCTGAGGATAGAGGTTTAAGGCCAACCTAGGTAGAAAAGTCCATGAGACTCTTATCTTCAACTAACTGCCGATAAAAGCTAGAAGAAGAGCTGTGGCTCAAGTGGTAGAGTGGTAACCTTGAGTAAAAAAGCTCAAGGACAGGGCCTAAGTTCAAGCTCCAGGGCTAGCACAAGAAAATAAAAATGAAAAAGAAGATGCATATGTTTGACTTCCATGAAACTTCTGAAGATGTGTGTAAGATGGAGATGTAGCCTGGCATGAAAGCAGGAGGTTAATGGGGCCAACCATATCATCCAGGCCTGTCATTACAGCCACATTGTCTTTGGCAAGCTGTTCTAACTCCTAGGCACCTAGTATGCAAAATGAAGATAACAATACCTTTCTAACCATCTCCTTTTCTCCCTTATTTATCTCCTGTGATGTCCTGAACATCACAGAGCGAATGATAGGAGAATGATCTATCACAGATGATTCGAGCAGTCTGTGTATTAAGGTTTACCTATTAATTAAGTCATTCATTCTCTGATTCATTGGTTTTTTTGTTTTGTTTTTGCCAGTCCTGGGCCTTGGACTCAGGGCCCAAGCACTGTCCCTGGCTTCTTTTTGCTCAAGGCTAGCACTCTGCCACTTGAGGCACAGTGCCACTTCTGGCCATTTTCTGTATATGTGGTGCTGGGGAATTGAACCCAGGGCTTCATGTATAGGAGGCAAGCACTCTTTGCCACTAGGCCATATCCCCAGCACCCTGATTCATTAGTTTTGATTGATTTGTTTAACTTCTCTATGGTACCAGACACCACAGAGAATTCAGGAGCTTCAGCATTGACTAATACATGCTGTCTGGGCTGAACAACATGCAATAGTTCATTTAAGACTTTTAATAATGACATAAGTAACAGTAACCCTGCTTGTAGATAAGGAAAATGAAGACAGAGGTTGAACAACATCTCAAGGTCACACAGACTCTTAACTGTTGAGGCCAGGCATTTTTTTTTTTTTTTTTTTTTTTGCCAGTCCTGGGCCTTGAACTGTCCCTTGCTTCTTTTCGCTCAAGGCTAGCACTCTGCCACTTGAGCCACAGCTCCACTTCTGGCCATTTTCTATATATGTGAATATATAGGGGAATATACGTGAATATATAGGGGAATCGAACCCAGGGCTTCATGTATACAAGGCAAGAACTCTTGCCACTAGGCCATATTCCTAGCCCTCAAGCGCAGGCTTTGTAATCCCTGTATTTTTTTCTTCTTCTTCAAAGAGTCAAGTGAAAGTTGACTGGTAATTGCATGAGGCAATTTTCATTTTGAAGAGTTCCCAGAAAGTTCACTTAGTCTCCTCAACACTGCACAGGCTTTGGGCACGGGCGTGGCAGACCCGGATCCTCCTGGGGAAGAGCTTTGATGCTGTGGTCCAGAACATCAGCAGGAGGAGCTCAACTGCCTCTCCCCCCCCCCCCCCCCCCCCCCCCGCTGTCCCAACTACCTCCTCTTCCTACACACCCTGTCCCACAGAGCGTCTCTGATGCACAGGGTCAAGTCCACGTTTGATACGTAGCTGAAACTTAAGGCTTGAAATACTCTAAAAGCTTATGTCGAGTTACAGAACACTGAGAAAGGCTGACAGTTCTTTAAACCATCAACTTTTACGGCGATGAAGAAAACAATGCTTTTTGTCCTAAGGACTGAGTAACTAATGTGCAGTAGGGGAAAAGAATTACAATCATTCAAGGCCTAACCCTTTCTTTCCACATGAGAAACAAAGAAACAAAAAAAAAAAATTCAGGAGACATGTCTGGTAGGAAATATGGGAGAAGGGAGTCCAATTCCTCTGTTTTCCTCTTTGGTAGTGATTCTGCTTGTGTGTGTGAAAGACCTGTTGACAGAAGAATGGCTAAAAATAGTTTCTTCTCTGCTATATCAGATCACCTTTGCTCCCATCATCTCTGCTAAGCCATCACTGAGTGGGGAGGAAGACAGGTCCACCTGGTTCCCAGGGGGAAAATCAATTATAGATGAGATACAAATAAAAGCAAATTAATTCAGGTTACTTAACCTAAGAAATCTTTCTTCTTCCTGATTTTTCAATGCAAGGGAAGATTTAGCTCAGTCAAAGCACACAGGCCACTTAAACACTTAACCATAGAGCAGACCTTGTATAAAAGCACTTTCCTGTATGCCTTACTGGAGGTACACTACCCTATTTTTACACCCAAGGTTCCAGAGATGTAAAGTCCACTGTGTGTGTGTGTGTCTGTACATGCGTGCGTGCTCACACACGTGTGCAAACATGCCAGTACTGGGGCTTGAACACAGGGTCTGAGGGTTGTCCCTTAGCTTTTTCACTCAAGAATATCACTACTACTTGAACCACAGATCCACTTCTGGCTTTTTGCTAGTATAATTGGAGATGAGTCTCATTGACTTTCCTGCCTTGGCTAGCTTCGAACCACAACCCTCAGGTCTCAGCCTCCTGAGTAGCCAGGACTATAGGCATGAGCCAGGAGACCTGATTGTGAGGTCAATTTTTAAGGAAACTAGATTATAAATGGTAGAAACTGACCTTAGGTTTCCTGATTCTGCATTTGGCCATCATGCATTTGGCCCTGTCTGACTACAGTGTCTGCTCATTTCTGTGGCTTCAAGTAGTAACACAGTTGTTGCAGCAACTGATTCCAATATCATGCACTTGGTCAGCACTTTGCAGTACCCACCTTTGGTGAAAACAGTCAGAAAGCTTCCACCAGCCTTTCAACAAACACTGTCATATATCCCACATCTGGATGGGCTATTCCTTATGAATGGATGAATGGTTTCCAAGATGGTATTGCACTCTACAGTGGGGATCACCTGACTCCTCTTATTCCCACTGACTTCAATAAGTTCATTTGAGCATGTCAGTCATGCTTGTTGGATTATGGGAGGACATATGAGAAAGAAAAGTAAGAAAAAAGTTAATGAGATTGATCTCAGTGAGTGGCAACAGGTATGAGTGAGAGGTATATTGCCACCTCGTGGCAAAGATGTATGAGAGAAACATAGTATTGATTCATCCTGAACTAAAATCTCAGAGAGAGAGAGAGAGAGAGAGAGAGAGAGAGAGAGAGAGAGAGAGAGAGAGAGAGAGAGAGAGAGAGAGAGAGAGAGAGAAAGAGAGAGAGAGAGATTATAGAAATTGTTAAAGGGTCTTCTGAATCAGAAGGGTAGCAGGTATGGCATTTGAACTCAGGTTCTCATGCTCTCATTTGGCTTCCTTGCTCACCTCTGATGCTCTACCACTTAAGCCATACCTCCAGTCCAGTATTTGGCTGTTTAATTGGAAATGGAATCTCATAGACTTTTCTGCTCAGGTTGGCTTTGAACCGTAGTCTCCCAGGTCTCAGCTTTCTGAGAAGCTGATTTCCAGTCCTAAGGATACCTGTTTTCTTTTTTATTTATCCTAAGACCACTTAAAAAGTTGACTCTGTCAACTTTTCCCGCCTCATCTTCCAGTGAGCTTCTCTTTGCTGCTCATGCTTCAGCTCTCTGAACTACTAGAAAGTCCTAGAATGTTACATATTTCATACCTCTGAGAGTTTTGTTGTAGTTGTTTGTTTGCACCCAAGTGTTTCTTTCCTCTAATGCCTCCTCCTCTTTGTCTATCTAGTAGAATATCTCATCCACCTGACCTCCTCCTTTGCTTGATGGAATTGCCACCCTCCTCCCTTGTATGCCCCAACGATGCTACATCACAGCCAACACAATACTTACTATCTATGCATGGATCAGTATTGGACACACATACACACATACACACACACACACACACACACACTTTTTTTAGTCTGTTATGAGCTCCTTAAATGCTGGGTCTTTGTCTTCCTAATCCAGTTAATTCATATTATCTAGCATAGATCCAGACATATAGAAGGCTTACTGCAAATATTGTTGAAGGGATGAAAACATGGGTTTTTTAAACATTGCTTAAAATAGACAAGTGTCTTGTTTGCTTCTGTAACTTGGATAGTAACAGAGAGATTAGCAATTTGAGGTCTAAAAATATCACTTACCTGTGATTTCCAAATGGACAGTAGGAATTTAATGTCAGCAGTCTAGCACTGCCATTTGCAATGTGTAAGATGGAATTAACCATGGGAGCACTTCCTTCTCCCATTTGCTAGAGGCTAATCTACCAAGCATTAAGATAATTACAAAGATTATATTAAATAATGGAGAGGTATGCCTCGGTTACCACAAAGCACCCAACCAGTGCTATTCCCGAGCCAAAGTCTCTTTTCCTATCATTTAGTCTTTTCTGGAACACTGTGCAATCCACGACCTTGTCATGAGGCACACTGGTTAAGGCATTCCATTCACTATCCTAAGTGATTTCTAATTACTTTCATATAGTCTCAATGCAATTTTGTAATCCATATCTTTGAGAAAGAACAGTTATGCAAAGCTTTGAAGATTCACATGCAGACTTAGAATATCTAAGTTTTTTGTTTTGCTTTGTTTTACATTTTCTATCCTAAAAAAAAGCCTACAGATATAGCTCAGAGAAAGAATGTGTGCTTTGCATGTGTACATGGGAAGTTTTGGGTTTGATTCCTAACACAGCAAACAAAAACAAACCCACTTTTTCATATTCTTCCAATTGAAGCAGTGCATAAGTGCATCTGTCACTTTACCACCTGGGGAGTTACTCAGAGATACCATTGAACTGTCACTGAGTAAGACAAATTTGGTATCAGGGTTATCTACCTATTCACCTTATCAGTGAGAATAGGAATGATTCACATTTGATTTGCAACACATGCATTTTATTGTACATAACACCATAAACCAATAATAATGAAATTAATATAAACATTTCATTTAGGAACAAAACTATAGAAATGGAAAACCATGACCAACTCAAGACAACACAGTCTATTAAAAAAAATCAAATAAACCAGGCTTCTCTAACTGGACCTGATAACCAATACAGGACTCTAGACATTCACATGCAGTCACACTAAAAGGAGGACACCCTTAGAGGAGGAACCAAAGATGTAACTCCTCTGAACGTTTAAAATACTATTTATCTAAATGAATTCCAGGAAATGGAAATGTAGGTTTTTGGTGGTAGTGATGATGTTTGTTTTTGCTTGGGGGCTTTTTTTTTCCTTTTTTAGGGGGTAAAGAGGGGGGCACAGAAAGGGAGGGAAAATGAGTAAGCAAATGTAATCATGTTATTCAGTATACACTAGTTGGAAAATGAACTAGGTAACTTGTGAGCAGGGACTGAAGGGGGAAAGTAAGGGAAAGTGAAGGAAGGCATGACATTGTCCAAAAAAGAAATGTCCTCATTACCTGGCTTATGATAGGCTAACCCCTTTGTACAACACCTTAATAGTAACAATAAAATTATATAAAAAATTTTAAAGGCCTCTCACCTCTGTTATTCCTTCCTCTGGGTAGTCCCCTCCTATGTTTGACATAAAGTCATGTCCCTGGATCCCTGGAGCCCTTTTAAAAGGCATCCTTTACCTGTGTAGTTTAAAACACCCACCCAGGGGCTGGGAATATGGCCTAGTGGTAGAGTGCTTGCCTCACATACATGAAGCCCTGGGTTCAATTCCTCAGCACCACATGTATACAAAAAGCCAGAAGTGGTGTTATGGCTCAAGTGGCAGAATGATGGCCTTGAGCAAAAAGAAGCCAGGACAGTGCCCAGGCCCTGAGTCCAAGCAACAGGACTGGCAGAAAAAAAAAAAATCACCCACCCTCCTTTGGTAGTCCAGAGGGAAAATCCTAGGTATGCCATTCTGAGGGCCCTGCAGTGGAGAAGGAAGGGCAAGGGAAAGATGAAATGTAACAGGTTGCTGACACGAGGAATAGGACCAGAGCAGCATTAAATTCTGGAGACATATAGTACTTACGGAGAGGCCCTTCATTAACTTCCCTCTGTGCCCGACTCCACCAAACTACACTTGGGAAGTCCAGGTTGAGGGGAAGGTGGCTACAGAATTTGTCAGATTCTTTCCTAGCCTGCTTTTCTTCACACGGCTGTGGTGAGAGTAAAGGCAAGCAAATGAGCCAACTTCTCCTGAGTGGGCCTCTATCTCTCCCCCCTACCTCCATCCCGTGGGTGAAAGACTCCAGGAGACAGCAGGTGTTCTGAGGAGAGCACTGGAAGTGAAGATATGTGGGTAGTAAAGGTAACATCGTTTTCCTCTGGTACTTTCATTAGGTAGGAAGTGGATAAGCAGAAGAACAATTAGAATAGAAGAGCATATGAATTAGAAAGAAAAATATACATACATGCTACCCACAGGCATTGTCTCTAAGTGGTAAGCACGTGCGTTACTTGATATTTGAAAGCCTTGGGCACATATGATCAGTTGAAAACTACAATGTTCCAATAATAAGTCTCTGTCAATCTGGAGCTCCTTTCCCCCCTTCCTCCAAGCAGTAGGAAAACTGGTGACCAGGTTGGGGAACTTGACACCCTAATTTAGTGCCACTGAGGCACGGTCCTCAAAGCAGCTGGTGGCTTGGACCAGCAGGACTCTTGAGAGAGGACCTCAGAGCCCCGGAAAATGTGTGTGTGTGTGTGTGTGTGTGTGTGTGTGCGTGTGTGTGTGCTTGTGTGCGCGCACGCGTGTGCGCGCACAAAAGGCAGGGCCACCATCCACGCATGCACACGCACGCACATCCACTGACAGACCTGTCCTCTGGTTAACACGCGGAGACATTCTCTCTGAACACGTCAGAAAAACGAGGCACAAGATCCAACCTACAGCCTTGCCACAGGCGGGCAACCCCGCTGTTCCTCATGGGGATCCTGAGCAGTCTGTGGTCAGGAGCTGGAGACCCCTTCATTCTGCAATATGGCTGGGGTTCCCCCGACCCCCGACCCCCGTCCTACTCTTGGCGCTGGCAGGCGGCCCGGGGCGCGCGCCCCTCGTTTGAGCCCGCCCTCCTCGGTCTCTGTCTCTCCGTCCTACCTGGCGCCACTTGATCCCGTGTACCCGGGCGACTCAGGGTCTCCTCGACGGCGGGTTCGGTGCTGAGGACAGGCAGGCGCACCGACCCTGCTCCCGACGCCAAGGTCACGGTCCTGGAGAAGCGCCCAGCTCCCTGGAGCGCGCGCGCAGCGTCCGCCTCGGCCCCCCACCCCGTGTCCCCCGAGTCCGGCTGCAGCCCGGACAGACCCTCGGCCCCAGAGCTCCGCCCCGCTCCCCCTCCCGCACCCCGCCCGCGGGCCCCAGGGGTCCCCAGTTAGGCTCCGGTCCTCCCCTCAGGCCGGGCGGTCCGGATTCCCGGGCTGTACCCACTGACGGATGGAGCTGAGCGGACACTTCCCGAGCCGCCGTCGGGTCTGGTCCCTCCCTCCACCCCCACCCCGACGGGGGATCGCGGCCGTGCTCCAGGTCTCTGCAGGGCCAGGGGTTTCCACCCCACACCTACACCCGAGATCCTTCCCTGGAGTGCAGAAGACCCCTTGTCTCCTCCGCCTTGGGGTTTCAGGAAGTTGGAGGAAGTTTAGGGCTCCACTAATGTCCCTGTCTGAGGTGAGATACTCCCCACCCCCCTCACCCCCCATAAAGGCCAGACAGTTACAGTGTAATAAAGATAAAGCTCGTGCCCGGACGCTTACCCATTCTGCAGGACTGAGGTCAAGCGGTGCTTGAGCGGGATGCTCACAAATGGCTCCTTCCTCCCACTCCCCAGGTGTGCAAGGCCCCGCGCTCCTCGCTGGCGGGCGCGCCTCTCCTTCCCGCCGTTCCACAGCGCGCTCTGCTCGCAGAAGACCAGCGCCCAGCCGCGCAACCCTTACCCTCGTCCCTGGCACAACGCCCACCGCGCATCACGACACTCGAATGTTTTCTGAATAAGTGGAAAATTAATGTCTTGGGTAGGAAAGCCAGTGTTTGCTTGGGAAATCAATGTCTTTGTGAGGAAAACCAGTGTTTGCCTCTTTCTTCTCAAAGCCTATTTAGACCTTTGTAGCCAATCTACTAGTCCCTATAAAGATTATACCCCCCTACACACACACACACACACACACACACACACACTCCCTTTCAGACAGGAATTCCACACTTGGAGAAATTTCAAGGACAAACTAAAATCGAGATGCCCATTGAGGGATCATATATGGCACAAAAAAAAAAAAAGCAATACTATTAAAAACAACAAAAAGCCAGCAATGTTAAAATTTCACCAGTTGAACCTAATTAAATAAATGAGAATAAGAATTGAGTGACTTAGTAGAATTTGACATTTCCATTGTAGGACCTGCATACATAAGTGCCTAAAGTTATTTTAGCACAAGGGGATAGTATTTATTCATACAGAAAGCAGAAGAAAACATGAAGTAACATGATAAAGCATTTACAAAATATTAAACCAAAAAAAGCAGAAAAATGTTTTGCTCCCCCTGCTTAATGATTTCAAATTGAAATGTGGCTTTTTCCCCCTCTGCTAATGTGCATATAAACACAAATCTTAAGGGGGTGCTTGTCTTAATTGGATGAGGTAGTCAAGAAAAGTTCCTGATTCATAGTGGCTACTCAGCAAAAAGCTTTCAATCCTTCTCTCCCTTACATGGTAGCCAGCCATAAATCCTCATCCAGAATAATGTAAACAACCTCATCCTGGCCCTGTTCTAACCATTAGGCTTTCTCCCCCTCGAATGCAGGGTAAGGAGTGGAACAAGTGCTCAAGCCACAGGGTCAAGTGAAATGGAGAACTGAGCTATTAAGAAAAGGGCAAATCCTTTCATAGCATCCAAACCGCCAGCAATACAAGCTTATAGTGAGAGATTTGGCCCATTAAGAACAATTATCAAAATACCTTAGAAATTTTATTTGGCTACAAGCACAACCTTGTTGGTGCCAAAAAGCTGCATCAATTCAAGCCCAAGCTGAATATTTCCTAACTTTGAAGCTGAACTTATGCTTACTAACATTCTGTGCACACCCAGGTGTAATGTTCAGTACTGGGTCCTCTCGTCAAGGAAGTGTCACTTTGACCAGGTGTCAGTGGCTCACATTGTAATCCTAGCTGTTCAGGAGGTTGAGATCTGAGGATTGAGGTTTGAAGCCTCAAAACCTACATCAATTAGAAATTGGGCAAGAAAGTCCATAGGACCCCTATCTATAATTAAGCAACAAAAAGATGGATGTTGAGCTGTGGCTCAAGTGGTAGATCACTAGCCTTGAGCAGGAGAGTTCAGGGATGGCACCATGTTTATATTGTCTTTAAGTACTTGTCCAAACCATTTTCAATTCAGCATATCAATTTATGAGTACCACCTCTTTCATGATTCTCTCCTAACTCTTCACATCCCACCCATCCCTTAAATATTCTTAGTTCCATTTTCAACTATGGACATTAAATCTCATGCTTGCATTAAAGATGAAGAAACTGAGGCACACAGAGCTCACTATATCTAGGATGGGGCAGCCAGGGAGTTGCTTGAATCTAGTCAGCTTGAACACAGAGCAGGTGTACAGGCACAAAGCCATTGTGCTCCAGTGTGCACATTTTCCACAAGGCATGGTTCAAGTAGTGCCCAAATAATAATAACACAAAATAACACTGAATTGCAAGGTGAACAAAGTTATGTCTTTTTCAATTCTCTTGTTCTTGTAGATCATATCAAGGAAAAAGAATCTTTTGGTGTGGGATTTGTCTTCACACCTTTCTAACCTGTGCTAATCTCCTATTTTAACAGAGAGCTTGCTTGTTCCTCAGAGACTTTGCCTGGCAACAGATCCCTAAGTAGAATTTAATACCATCTCTTTTGTCTCTGATTATTCTTTATGCTGCTAATTTCTAATTGATGTAAGTTTTCCATTTCAAAGTGATGGAGCTTCCGTGTGAGGTAAGTAGGAAAAAGGGAGCCATTTAAAGGAACCAGTTACATATGAAATTTGGAAAACCTGGGCCCACATTTCATTAAGAACAGTGTATGGAAGCCAGGCACTGGTAGGTCATGCCTAGAATCATAGTTACTCAAGAGGCTGGGATCTGAGGATTGTGGTTCAAAGTCAGCCCAGGCAAAAAAACATGTGGGATTCTTATCTCCAATTAATCACAGAAAAAAGCCAAAAGTGGGGCTGTGGCTCAAGAAGTATAGTACTACTCTTGAGCAAAAGGAGTCCAGGGACACTGCCAAGACCCAGAGTTCAAGCTTCAATACTGATGCACACACTCTACCTCTAGTCTAACAGTAGCTGTATTCACTGGGACAAGTTGGAAGGAATGCCAGAGGGCATATACTCTCCCAATCTTTGCTGCTCTCCTTCCTCTGCTTCCCTTCTTATGTTTTCTCTCATTCTTCTCCTTCTTCAGTTTGGAGAAGAAGGAGAAGTTCCTACTGAAGAGGAGATGGAGCAGAGCCAAAGCCTTCAACTGGTTTTATGGTAACAACAAAGAGAGATAAGAGGTAATTCAAAAGTTTCTTGCAGATAGTCTCCGTGCACCGAGACATTTCCTAAAGTCTAAGAAGAAATCATTTGGTTTTTTCCAAATGCATTCCACTTTTTATTAACTTTTTCTTTCAATCTGTTGTTCTTAGGGCTGGGAATATGGCCTAGTGGCAAGAGTGCTTGCCTCGTATACATAAAGCCCTGGGTTCGATTCCCAGCACCACATATATAGAAAACGGCCAGAAGTGGTGCTGTGGCTCAAGTGGCAGAGTGCTAGCCTTGAGCAAAAAGAAGCCAGGGACAGTGCTCAGGCCCTGAGTTCAAGGCCCAGGACTGGCCAAAACAAAACAAAATGAACTGTTGTTCTTATATTTTGTTGCTCATAATAAATTTCTATAAGAGGTAAAAAAAAGTTTCTAAAGGAAAATAAACAAAGGAAACTTGATCAAGCAACAGAAATTAGAAAAACAAAATACTCCAGAAGGAAAGATAATAAAATGGAACTAGGAAACCTGTTGGGGACACTATTTCTTAGAGTGAAGGGTATGGGGAATGTGATGGAGGAGGTGAAATTGATTGGAATACAATGTGAATGTGTGGAGATATAATGATGAACTCTCAAACCCCTTCCTGTATAACTGATATAAACCAACGCCACAAAAAATAACATAATAAATGAAGAACATTTAAGAATATGGCCAGATGCAATCCAACATACTACTAATAATAAATTATTTAAAGGCAGAAAATTCTCAAATTTAAAGAAACCCAGTTGTTTCCAAAGACACACCAGTTAATTTAATTACATTAAAATCTGACACAGCCAAAATAGAATGATTCAAGATTTAAAATTAAAGCATTTAATAATTACTTATAAAAGAAGATACATTAAAAACACACCGAGATGAATTCAACATGAAAAGCATTAACTGGAAAAAAAAACATATTTTTAGAAAAAGATACATCAAGGTAACAAACAGTACAAGAAATGTATCCAATGCTTAATGTATGAAACTGTAACCTCTCTGTACATCACTTTGACAATAAAAAAAGATGTGATAGCTTTTGACTAGATGCATGCATTAAGCTAACTTTTGAAGAAGATCATATGGCCATTTTACAAGCTGAAAACATTAAAAATAACTTTAAATCATTTATGTAAGTGAACCTTATTTCAAGACTTCATGCTGCTGGGCACAAATGTAATCGCATGCCATTCAGATTCATCTCATTCAATGCAGATTGACTACACTCAGTTTGTACCTGATAAACTCTTGGAGCTGTTTGTCTTGCAAGGTGCATTATTTTCTGTCCAGGTGACCCCTTTGGGGGGAGTGAGGGTGTTCCTGACAGATCTCTGACCAGTGGTCAACATCCTTTTTGTCTTCCTTCAATGTCTTTCCAGACTCAAGTCTCTTGCTTACTTCTATATTGGTCCTTCTTGGGAAAATTAGGGAAACTCTACAATACTGTATGGAATATAGTATTCTATTGCTCCTTTTTCTGTTGCATATGTGTTGGAGAATGCAGAGTATTTTCCAGTTTCTCAAGCTTCATCTAGGGATCAAACAAGCAATCTTTGATCTTTCAACCCCACCTAGAATTTTCAGCATGTCCCCCAATCATTGTCAGTCATCTCAAGAGTAGGCACGATATGAGGGACCTAGTTGATTTCTCAAGGCAACCTGTCTCTAACTCTCTATTTCTTCCCAGCCTCCTGATCCTAGCTCAGAAATTGTTTATTTAGTCAGAAGTAGTAAAGGATTATCAGAAATTCATGCAAATCTATTGTATGACTTTGGAACTCTAACATATAATCTATTAAATCTTTGAAACTCGGGTATATGCAACTCGAAGCTTTCAATTTGAGATTTGGCTTTCTCTTCTTCTGTAGCTGCCTTCCCTTTTGAGGCAATGAATTGTGGGGCACCCGGCCCCAGATGCCTTGCAGCTTTAAGAGGCGGCTTTAACTGGCCCCACCTCCCAGCCTCAGGACCACATGCAGCCAAGATGGCCGCTGGGGGAAACAGCAGGCGGTCCTGTGGGCTGTGATGTATGTAGGCCGTCCCTTAGGGAGGTCCCTTGGCTCTCCATCCCTGACAGTCATCCCAGGCAGCCAATCATAGCACCTAGCTAGGTGCGCTACACCCCTCCCCTTCCTGCCGCCATCTGGCCTTTATAAATGTGATTCCTCCCTGAATAAACGGGGACTGCATGAGACATCCCCCGGATCGTCTGAGTGTCCTTCACTAAAGTAAGGAGGGCTGGGAGCGGGCGGTTTGCCACTCTACCTCATCTTGGTTCGCCCTGTGGGGTATGCTCCCCGCCTCTCCCCCTGGCTAGGAGAGCGCTGGGGGCGAATAGTCCAAATTCTAACATTGATGGAGGAAGAAACACTGGGAAAAGAGATGTTATCGAGTTCAAGGCACATAGGTAAATTAAAAAAAAGTGCCTTGGATTGCACAAAAATATATTGAAAAGTACAGCAATAATAGCCAAATTGACATTCACAGAAGGAATTATGACTTTTAAAAGAAAATCTTAAAGATAGTAAAAAATAGGGGCTGGGAATATGGCCTAGTGGCAAGAGTGCTTGCCTCCTACCCATGAAGCTCTGGGTTCGATTCCCCAGCACCATATATATGGAAAACGGCCAGAAGGGGCGCTGTGGCTCAGGTGACAGAGTGCTAGCCTTGAGCGGGAAGAAGCCAGGGACTGTGCTCAGGCCCTGAGTCCAAGGCCCAGGAATGGCCAGGGGGGGAAAAAAAAGATAGTAAAAAATAAATTCAGACATGGATTATATGAGCCATATAATTAAGACTAGTTAAACATACACAGGCACACACATTAAACTTTGTATTGGACATAGCATGCTCATTTTTTTTTTATCACTTCCAGGATATATTTTTGAAAAATGAATCCTGTATTTGACCACAGGAAGATCTCAACAAATTCTCCAAAATAAATTCCATAAAATCGACATTTCCTAGCTATAATAAAGGAACTAATTTTAAATATATATACCTACATATACACCTAAGTATATATGTACTTAAAAATTATATATAACATATATTATATGTGATATATACTATATAATTATATATATACTTAAGTATTTATAATATATATACACATGCATACATACTTTAAAATCTTTACATTTGCCCATTAGCCAAAAACCATTCCAAAAAATTCTTAGGATAAAGAAAAAATCAAATTGACAACATAGACTATTTAGGGAAAAAAGTATGTATTGAGATCAAATTTAGCAACAGCATTATTCAGAGGAAAATATATAGCCCTACATGTATTCCTTGGGAGAATAAATACTAACCACAAAGTAATGTATGAAGAAGGCTTATGCATTGCTGTGACAAGGTATTCAAGGAAGCAACTTAAAGAAGATGAGCTTAATTTTGGTCATAACAGGAAGGGCAAGGCAGGTCAGAAGAGTTCACATTTGGTGGTTAGAGAAAGGCATTTCAGGAAGATGCCAAGGAAAGATGCAGCCCCCAAGGACATGCCCTCTAGTGACTTAATTCCTTCAACTAGGCCCTCCATTGTACCTTTCATTACCTTCAAAGAATACCATTATATTACAAATCCATCAAGGGATTAACCCATTCAAGAGGTCAGAACTGTTATGATCTAATCATCTTTGGAAGTACCATTGCAGTTGTACCGAGAAGTGTGCCTTGGGAATCCCCTCAGCATTTCTTAACTCAGTCCAATTGACAACAAAGTGTAACCATCTCTGTAAGAAAATATTACATCAGTAAAAAAGACAATAAGTAATCCTAAAGTATAGCAGACAGAAATTAATAAACACAAAAGACAAACATCAGTGAAATACAAACATACCAAAAAATTCAGTGCTTCAATGAAATTAAGTAACTTCTTTTTCCTAAGAAAATCAGTAAAATAGGTATATTTTTGCTAGGTCAAATACCAAAATTATTTTCTGGCTAATCTGAGCAACTGAATTGTAATCCCAGAAAAGTTGCTCACTTAATGAAAGCGGGGAATGGGGGAGGCAGGAGGGAGGGAAGGAGGGAGGGAGGGAGGGAGGGAGGGAGAGAGAGAGAGAGAGAGAGAGAGAGAGAGAGAGAGAGAGAGAGAGAGAGAGAGAGAGATTGGAAAGGGCCAGCCCAAGATATACCCTTTGAAGACAGATCTTTCTTTCAGTGACCTATTTCCTCTAAACAGGCTCAACTTTCTAACAGACCATTTATGAAGTTAGTACCTTCACCCCAAAAGTGCCACCAGTTTGGGACCAAGTCTTTATTAGCACATGAGCTTTTTGTGGAGATACTTTATATCCAAACTACAAACTAGCAGACCAAATCTAGCAGCATATAACAAAAATTATATACCTATGATCAAGTAGGATTTATTCCAAGGTTAGTGTAGCATCTGGAAAAAAATAAAATACTATACTATAATATAATATAATAACATAATAAAGGTACATGGGTGTCCCAACAGAATCAAAAGCATTGTTGGTAGAATCCAATAGCTTTTTATGATTAAGAAAAAAACAACTCTTAATAAACTAGAAACTAGAGGAGAATTTACTCAACCTGTTTGAAGGCATCTTTGAAAATCCCACAGCTTTTACTGGGCTCTTTTTTCTTTTTTTCTGGATCTTGAACAACAACTCCTCCTCCTCCTCCTCCTCCTCCTCCTCCTCCTCCTCCTCCTCCTCCTCCTCCTCCTCCTCCTCCTCCTCCTCCTCCTCCTCCTCCTCCTCCCCCTCCTCCCCCTCCTCCCCCTCCTCCTCCTCCTCCTCCTCCTCCTCCTCCTCCTCCTCCTCCTCCCCCTCCCCCTTCCTTTTTCTCCTTCACTTTGAATTAGCATGCATTACTTATATAGGGGGAAAGCTTTCATTGTGACATTTCTACTCAGGTACACGTCTTTCAATCAATCTCATCCCATGTCCCTCTCCCTTTCCTCTCTCCTAGAGCAATTTCAGCAGGTTTCATTGTTCCATTTTCATATATGCAATGTACTTTGACCATGTTCGTCCATTTGTACCCTCCTGTTAGTCCAATCCCTTTTAGCTAGTGTTTCCTTTCTTTTCCACCATGAACTTTTTGCACTCCTAACTCCATTTCCAATTCTAGTTACTGGAAAATTCAACCTCTGTGTTGTGTTTCATGGAGTCTAAGATATTGTTATTATATGTTTCTGAGAGGGGAAAATGATACTAATGAAACTGCTCTTTCAGAGATGTTAAAATGTGGAGAATTATGCATCGCAAAATAGATAAAAATATAGTAAATACTTTTAAATTTCATTCCATTTCTAGTCTGAGCCACCCAGAAAGACCTCTGGTGGCTTAATTTACTAAAAACAAGCAGTGTTGGTCCCAAGTGAACTGAGATTTGGTCAGAAATCTCAAATGGGCCACTCCTTGGATTAGGCCTACATAGTATCTGCCTCTTTCAGCCTTGCTGAACAAGGGGTCAATAAGTTGGTCACCTCTTCTGGCAAACTTTGGCCCCATAGATGTGATTAGAAGAGCCTTACTTTGGACAAGGGAAAGAAGCAACAGAAAGAACCTGTATGTGGGCACACACTGGAACAGCCCCCCTTCAGAAGCATGGACTGGGGCCTCCACAAGAGCCTACCTTGATGCAAAGGAGCACTTTCAGGGAGACAGTCCCTCTGTATACCATTTTCTTCACTGAGGAAAGATCCGAGCAAAGCCTTTCTGTAGTATGAGTGACAGTGAAGTGCTCTTACCTGATCTTTCACTGGAAGCTGCGGCTCCAATACCCTGTGAAAAATGGGAGTGGATTTTTTTTAAGTGAAGTAGAATAAGTACAGGTTACTTATAACTAACACAACAAAATGGAAAATCTGCTGCTACTTGGAGTTCCTTTCTGTGTAAAGGCATCAAGGCTAACTACTGTACCCATCTCTGCCCACCTGGCCTTTCTCAGCCCTCTGGTTAGAGGATAGATAGTTCCTGTCCCTATGGCCTGTATCTTTTTGTGTTTGTTGACATTATAGGTTTTCTTTCAACTGTTTACTGGCTTCTACTATTTCTTTCAGCATCTTCAGTTGGCTCTTCTTTCTCCATGGTGTGTCTCATTTCACATAAGCACCATCTTTCTCTATTCCCCATGACTTCAGTAGTTGTGTGTATAGTCATGTCCTGTACAATGGTTTTCAGTCAAGGATGGATCACATGTACAACAGTGGTCCCATACGATTAACATGGAGCTGAGAAACTCCTATGGCTTAGGATTTTTACTGTCTCTTCCCTATCTTAGATACATTTGGCTACACACATAGTTTACCATTATGTTGTAATGGCCTAAGATATTCAGCATAGTAGCACCTGCAAAGAGTTTGTAAGCTCAGAGCTAGAGGCTACAAATAGCCTAGATGTACAGTAGGCTATATCACATAGGTTTGTGTAAACACTGTATACTCCGTGATATTTGTATAATGACAGAAATCACCATTAACATATTAGTGAGAACATAGTCCTGCCTTTAAGCAATGCATGACTGTACTAGACTCTTACTCTTACTCTTACAGAGCATTATGGTATAACAGAAAGACGGATAAGGGAGTAGAGGTGGAAAATAGCCCTGAAAACAGCATCAGAATGAATGCACATGACTATTGCTCAAACTGGTCATTCTCTTCCCTCAAAGGGTTTCTGAGGCCAGCTGTCAAATAGTACTATGCTTTTCTCTCCTTCCCAGTCAGGAAAAAAAATCATATACATCTCTGAATTCAGGAAATACAGAGTAGATGGTATCATTCCCACACAATGTGGTTGGCTAGAGCTCTGTTCTCTACAGAACCTGGGCCAAGCTTGGGCAAGAAGAATTCACACTACCTGTTATGCTATGCCCAGGAGGGCTTGGAGGTAGCCATCTTAGTCAGGTAAGAACTAACACTCTGTGATTAAATGGAGCTACACACAGAAACTATTTCCACAGACAAGACAGGAAATCAAATTCTCTAACCTCAGCCTCCTGCTGTCCAGGACCACATTAGTTAGATGTGACAAAACAAAATTGTCCCTTCCTGTAACATGGTGCTGCCCTTATACCCATGTGGTGGAAGAAAAATGAGTCATGTGACCCTATGCCCTGGTCAGCCATGTCCACAGGCTTTAGCCAGTAAGTAGTCAAGGACAGAGCAGGAATTGACCCTGAGCTGTCCACCACAGTTTGCTGCTTGAGAGGAAATCAGCCTGTGTCTTCAGGATACCTAAAGGGGCAATCTTATTAAGCTCCTGTTAATAAGCACAACTTCCTTATTTATCAACATAATGCAATCTGGTATTAGAGGAAGCCTTTAGCTTTTAGGGCACAAACTACCCTTAAAAAAATCTTATGTTATAATTGTGAACCTAGGATCGACTATTTTATTGTCACAATACTGACCTTAATTGTTAAGAAGAAAGCTCATCTGCGGATGTTTATTTGCCTCAGTCCTTGATTTTTTTTTTTTTTTTTTTGGCCAGTCCTGGGCCTTGGACTCAAGGCCTGAGCACTGTCCCTGGCTTCTTTCCGCTCAAGGCTAGCACTCTGCTACCTGAGCCACAGCGCCGCTCCTGGCCGTTTTCCATATATGTGGTGCTGGGGAATCAAACCGAGAGCTTCATGTGTAGGAGGCAAGCGCTCTTGCCACTAGGCCATATTCCCAGCCCTCAGTCCTTGATTTTTAAAGTGCTTGCTGGCTGATTACTAAGTATGCTATAATTATAAATACCAAATTGCCTTTCCAAACTGAGACTCAGATACTTTTGAGAAGTTCTCCCCTTACTTTTCTTTATGATAGAAAGCACGAAGAATTTTTAAGTTAAAAAATATTTTCTAGAAAGAATTTTACCCCTTTTAGGTAGCGAGATCAATTGGATGCCCTTCTCCTTTCCTGAGAATCCACTGTTAGCAAATGGGGGGTCACAGATGGCTTTGTGACTGAAGGAAGCTCAGCGCAATCCCTTTCTGCTGCAGGTTCTACAGCAGAACTCACCAGCAGAATGGAAGCTACCGCTGAATACTTAGGGAAATAGCTAGAGGTGGTGACCCATGTTAGCATCTGCTAGTTTACAATTGGGCATTTTACCACTGAGGATGGAGGTGGTGAAGCAGATGACAAAATAGAAGAATAATAGAGTTGGCCCAAGGTTTTGAGGTTGCGGGAGAGAGCTCTAGTGAGGAAAGACAGCTCCAGACCTGAATGTAGGGCCTGCCACAGGTCATTATCCTGCTAGGAAAAGCCAGAGCCAAACTACTTTATGTGTTTGAGTACACAGTTTACTTGGTGAAGCCAACTAAATCATAATAGTTATAATATCATCTAATATACTTATTTTTAAGTAATCAATTAACATTCATTTATTTTAGTTATTTTTAATTCATTTATTATGTATTTAAATAACCAATATCCATATTTCTCTTTATCCAGGAAGGAAGGACAACAAATAGAGCTGGGAAAATGGAGGAAGACCTTTTCTCTTCTATGCTTAGAGGCCTCCACTAAACTCAGCTTTCTTGGAATATCTGTCAGTCTAGGGCTGCTATTTGTTGAACACATCTGGAGTCTCTAGGAAGCTGCTGAGACCCCAAAGTTCTCTTCCAGGTCGCATCCCTACTGTATGAGGGACCCCATTCTCCTGATAATTAAAGCACAGCTAAAAAAATTTATCAAACACTTGCTTTGTTGCTAAGTAATAAATTGGGTGCTGAAAATAATAAATCATAAAATGAGCTTATGTATCTTATAGTAAGCATTCATATAGACTCGGAGAGTTCTATTATTTTTTTCATTTTTTTTCTTTTTTCTTTTTGCCAGTCCTAGGGCTTGAACTCTGAGCCTGAGCACTGTCCCTGGCATCTTTTTGCTCAAGACTAGTACTCTACCACTTGAACCACAGCATCACTTTTGGCTTTTTCTGTATATGTGGTGCTGAGGAATCGAACCCAGGGCTTCATGTATACAAAGCAAGCACTCTACCACTAGGCCATATTCCCAGCCCCCCAAGAGTTCTATTATCATTTGAGGAAACTGAGGCAGAGTGAGCCAGGTGAAACAACTTGCCTGCACCACATAGCTGGTGGAAGCAGAGATCTAACTGTAGATGAGAGGCTTCCAACTTGAAGAAGACAGTGGAGGGATTCTCTTGCCTTTTTAGGATTTTTTCTTAGGTGTGAAAGTCTGGGGTTTATTTCTCAGACAAGAGTGATAAGAGTGAAGGAGATATACAGATTCACTGACTCAATATTCTATTATTTCAAAGTCTAGATATTTGGGATTGGTTTTGTGACAATGTCTCTATTACTGAGAGCATTTTCCCAGGTATAAGAGGAGTTCACATGTCACTGTTCCAAACAGTACTCAGAATATATTCAGAGTATACTTTTTTATTGCCAAGATGATGAACAGAGGGGTTACAGATACATACTTAAGGTAGTGAATACATATACATTTCTTGTCATCCTTGTTACCCCTTCCTCATTTTCTCCCACCTTCCCATCCCCCACCCACTCAAAATATACTTTTATTTACTTTACTATCTCTTTGTGCATCTAAGCACAGAGTATTTTATCTGGATCAGGCTCATCTGACAAGTCCAAAGTTATTTTTCCACCCCTACGTGCTTCAAATCCCTTACGCTAGGAGTTTTATTTTTCAGTCACTTGCTTGTTGGCTCAGTTTTCTGAGAACTTTGTTTCTCAGAGCTGACTAAGCTTACCATGAAGCAAAGAGAGAGAGAGAGAGAGACAGAGAGACAGAAACAGACAGAGAGAGAGAGAGACAGGCAGACAGAGAGAGAGAGAGAGAAAAGGACCAGGATATTTTATTAAGCACCTTATATTTTTAATGGAAGCATAAAGTAATTGAACATATTTTATCTCTTCTATTGGGACAACAATAATCTAAAAAATTGGAATATTGATGTAGCCAAATGAACAATGTAAATAGAAACTAATATGATAATAGTTCACAGGTCTCAACTATTCATTTCTACTCACATATACTGGGTGTAGGTTTTGGCTTCTATTAGAAACATCCCAACATTATTCAGATTTAAATAAAGACATTCAATATCATGGACTGACTGGCTTTTTCTCTTTATTTAAGATAATGTTTTACTTGTACATATAGGTAATCTCTTTCTTTAAAAACAAACTTCAAGAAAAAAGAGAGCTAATCACTGGAAAAGAATGATAAGTATAACAGTTTAGATAATGGCCTCTGAAAAATACATGCAAAATCCATTCCATAGAATGTGTACTATGATCTTATTTAGGAAAGAGGTGTTGTATATGTAATTATGAATCAAAAACAAGATGATTTTATCTCCAAAATAAAGAGTTGCATAACTTAGAAAATCCGATTGGTATAATTTGCCAAATCAACAGAATGATGTGGAAAAAGATCGTATTTTTCCAAAAGATACCAAAAACTAGAATTTATTACATTAATTTACACTTATAATAATAATATTAGGGCTGGGAATATGGCTTAGTGGTTGAGTGCTTGCTTAGTGTGCATGAATCCCTGGGTTTGAGTCCACATAAACAGAAGAAGCCAAAAGTGACACTGTGGCTCAAGTGGTAGAGTTCTAGCTTTGAGCAAAGTGAAGCCACAGTGCTCTGGCTCTGAGTTCAAGCCCCAGGCCTGTCAAAAAACAAACAAACAAATAATAATAATATTAAAAGGTTGATAGTATTTACAAAAAACCACCACAAACATCATACATAATGATAATGCATCAGAAGTATTTCCTCTGAGATCACTCTGAGATCTGTCACTTCTAATCAGCATGTTATTATAAGTCATAACAAATATAGGAAGACAAGGAAAAATAATTGGCACAAGGATTGTAAAGGGAAAAATAAAACTATCACTATTCTTAGGTATCACAACTATGTAGGTGTAAAGTATGAATGACACTATGGATAAATCATCAGTTTAACAAAAAAAGGAATTTTACTGGATTTAAAAAAATGCATAAAATAAATTTGTAGTTTCAGATAAAAGCAACACTTCATTGGACATGAAATATAAGTAAACAAAATACATTAAGTACCAAGGATTAAATTTATCAAGAGATGAGTAGATGAGCAAGACCATCACATCTTAAGAGGTCACTTCTTGCCAGACACCAATGGCTCTTGCCTGCAAACCTAGCTACTCAGGAGGCTGAGAGATCTGAGGATTGCAGTTTGAAGCTAGCTTGAGCAGGAAAGTCTGTGAGACTATTATCTCTAATTAACCACCCAAAAGCTGAAAGTGGAGCTGTGGAACAAGTGGAAAAGTATAGCCTTGTGTAAAACAAAACAAAACAAAACTCTTCAATTTTCCATTAAATTTGATCTGGTCTGTTGAGATTGGTATCTTGGTCTGCTTTCATTCACCTCAGCTTTTGAATCTGTCCTTTCACCTAATATTTGGTGCCCAAACCCAAAGCTAAGTCACGAGAGTATTAGAGTAATAATAAAAAAAAAAAGAGCAGAAAATGACCTCAACAGACCAGATCAACTTTAATGGAAAGTTGAAGAGGGACGCCACAGTGACCTGAGGAGGGTTGGAGATATGAGGCAAAGGTGGAAGAACTGAAGTAGGGGTAATGAGTGGAGGTAATGGGTGGGGGGCAGGGTTCCAGGTAGCTGGAAGGTTCAAATTGTTAAGAATTTACTGGGGCTGGGGATATAGCCTAGTGGCAAGAGCGCTTGCCTCGTATACATGAAGCCCTGGGTTCGATTCCCCAGCACCACATATACAGAAAATGGCCAGAAGTGGCGCTGTGGCTCAAGTGGCAGAGTGCTAGCCTTGAGCAAAAAAAACAAGTCAGGGACAGTGCTCAGGCCCTGAGTCCAAGGCCCAGGACTGGCAAAAAAAAAAAAAAAAAGAATTTATAGTACAGGTCTGGCTCACAGATCACCATGGCATCCCTCTGTAACTTTCCATTAAAGTTGATCTTATCTGTTGAGGTTTTCTGCTCTTTCTTTACTCTAATACCTTCATGACTCAGTTTCCTAACACAGTATCAATATCTAGCAGTATTACCATCCACCTGATAATGCCACCATTAGCATCTGCTTTTTAGGGCCTTTCCTAGTATCTATTCTGTTAGGGAGGCTTCCCTAGAAACAGAGCTTAGGGAAGGATTCTTATTCAAGTGATGTATGTGGAATGACTGCAGGGAAAAGGAGTAAGAAAGGCAGTCATAGGGCAGGGATTAAAAAGCAAAACCCAAACCCCACAAACCAAGAATGTGATCCTAACTAGAGACTAGCATTAGGGCTTGATTATGTGGGAAGCCGTAGCACTCAAATTTACCATAGGGTTAGCCCTGCCTTCAGGCAAAGGGGTGACTTTCTGTATACCGACATTAGTTAATTATTGGTTAAGTGAGATCTGCCACAAGAAGTGGGATGGGAGGCTGGAGTACAGCTACTTAGCCAGATCAGGACTAGGGAGAGGTGAGCAGGCTAACATTTGAGGAGATGACAAAACACCTTATTTAGCAAGGTGAATACTATTTTATGCAATACTTTAAAAATTGACTCAATGCAAAAAAGCCATGGTGAACAAAATCAAATTTAAAATAAAGATAGACTTAGAGGAAAAGATTCCTATCTGGCCAAGACCAAGTCCCAGAAAGCAGGCATCTGAGGGTGATCCGTCAACATTCATTGTTTTGGGGGGATGAACCCACTGGCCTTGGAAAGGGGGACTCAACATGACTTTCCTCCATTCCATGTATTTAAGTTAGCTTGACCCATTTCCTAGGATTTGGGGTAGAGAAGAAGGAAAAGATTACTATTTAATAAAATTTTAAAAATCTCTGGTTATGGTGATTACTTTTAGGATGAACTCGTGTGGGGAACGCTACAGGGGAGCTAGCCTATTGGTGTAGAGCCATGTATGCCCGGAACTCTGATGCAAACAACAGTAGTCACTACGTGCTTTTGGGAAAACCCACTAGGGCATGAGTTGGCTCCGTCCAGGCCTGCACCTCCTGGAAAGTCCCTACTCAAAAGAGTCCCTAAGCACA